>NW_016168172.1:0-2756 GCF_001687245.7 Rhagoletis zephyria | reverse complement strand
GTTCAGTCATTTACGCGTATTAATTTAATTAAACTTTCCTTATACGTGATAACTCTTAAAATAGTAGCCTATTTTCCATCATAGGTCATAAGCTATCTCTGTGCGAAATGTCATGCAAATCTGTTCAGTCGTTTCCGCGTATTAATTTAATTAAAACTTTTTTAACAGGTGGCAACTCTTCCAAAAATTAGCCTATTTTCCACAGTAGGTCATAAGCTATCTGCTGGCGAAATTTCATGCAAACCCGTTCAGACTTTTCCACGTATTAATTTAATTAAACTTTTTTAGCAGGTGGTAACTCTTAAAAAAAGTAGCCTGTTTTTCAACCTAGCTCATAAGCTATCTGTGTGAAAACTTCCAGGCAAATCAGTTCACTCATTTCCGCGTATTAATTAAATTAAACATTTCTAACAGGTGGCAACTCTTAAGAAAGTAGCGTACTTTCTAACCTAGGTCATAAGCTATCTGTGTGCAAAATTTCATGCAAATCCGTTTAGTCGTTTCCGCGTATTAATTAAGTTAAACTTTTTTAACAGGTGGCAACTCTTTCAAAATATTCGCCTATTTCCCACTATAGGTCATAAGCTATCTGCTTGCAAAATTTCATGCAAATCCATTCAGTCGTTTCCGCGTATTAATTTAATGCAACTTTTTTAACAGGTGGCAACTCTTAAGAAAAGTAGCCTATTTTCCAACCTAGGTCATAAGCTATCTGCTTGCAAAATTTCATGCAAACCCGTTCAGACTTTTCCGCGTATTAATTTAAATAAACTTTTTTAGCAGGTGGTAACTCTTAAAAAAAGTAGCCTATTTTTCAACCTAGCTCATACGCTATCTGTGTGAAAACTTCCATGCAAATCAGTTCACTCATTTCCGCGTATTAATTAAATTAAACATTTCTAACAGGTGGCAACTCTTAAAAAAGTAGCCTACTTTCTAACCTAGGTCATAAGATATCTGTGTGCGAAATTTCATGCAAATCCGTTTAGTCGTTTCCGCGTATTAATTTAATTAAACTTTTTCAACAGGTGGCAACTCTTCCAAAAAATCCGCCTATTTTCCACTATAGGTCATAAGCTATCTGCTTGCAAAATTTCATGCAAATCCATTCAGTCGTTTCCGCGTATTAATTTAATAAAACTTTTTTAACAGGTGGCAACTCTTAGGAAAAGTAGCCTATTTTCCAGCCTAGGTCATAGGCTATCTGTGTGCAAATTTTCATGCAAATCCATTCAGTCGTTCCCGCATATTAAATAAATTAAACTTTTTAACAGGTGGCAACATAAAAAATAGCCTATTAACCAATCTGGCCCATAAGCTATCTGCGCACCAAATTTCATGCAAATCCGTTCAGTCGTTTCCGCGTGATGATTTCCCAAACATCCAAACATACAAACTTTCACATTTATAATATTAGTAAGATAAGATTACCCTCTGAAGGTATTATATTTTAAAATAAAAGATTTGTTAAATCGATTTCATGAATTTTATTAGAAAAAATTGGCGATTTTTGGCGATTTTTTTTGCAGAAATTGCGCTCTTTATTTAAACAATCTGGACGCCCTGCTGCAGGGTAACTTCTCAATGTGTAAGCATTTCGAAATCAAATCGAGACAGTCTAGTACCCTTTTTGTCAATGTATTGTGTACGGGAGTGCAGTTTTTGTGCATGTGTTTTGTACATGTTTCTTTATAAACGTATGAGTTCCTTTTCTGTACTGTAGTGTTTTCGGACGGTACTAGCTCTTACTTCCAATATGGAAGTATTACATATGTATATGATTAAATCTAATGCTTTGTATTGCATTCGCTCCACGTTTTTCGTTTTCAATTTCATAAATTGTTTATAATGACCTTTGCTAAAATTTCAAAATCAAAAGTTATCAAAACAAATTCTAAGGAACTGAGAAATGTTATTTTCTACTTGTTAGTCCATTTATAAAATCGTGGTATTTTGGCTGCATTTCTTTATACATTCCAGATAATCCCATTTCACAGCCAGAATAAATATAATGCGTTTGAAATATACGTTAACATATCACCAGGAACGTTCTAAAGAATAAACAAAAAAGTTTATTCCAAACGTTCAGATTGAATAAAGAAATACAGCCATTAAAAAGTTTTTTTTTTTAATTTTATTTATTTTCAATATAGAACAAACCCAGAGGAAATTCCGACGCTATTTTTCTCACGTGCATTTTTGGACCACCGTGGACATACATACATATGTATATGTATGAATGTGTATCAATGAAGTTGCGAGTGCTTGTTGAGATAAATCATGTTTTATAAAGTATGTAATTTTGTTAGCTTATAACTGCGCAACTGCAACAAATTTTGCGTTATGTTAGCGAGGAGCAAAATTTTTATATTGATAGGGTTTGAATATGTAGTAGCAAACAAGAAATAACTCGTGATAACTTAATCTGAGCACTTTAACATGAAAACGGAAATATTAAGAATGTATTATTAAAAATATTAGGAAAACACCTCTCATAAGTACATAAACTAATTTTTTAGGTTAATTTTATATTCCTTCTTTTACTTTACGACCGTTAAATATTTGTATAGTTTGATTAATAACCAAACCTCCAGTGGTGAGTTAATTTACAGTGCATAAGTAGACGTATGGAAATTGCCTTTAAATTAAAGCAGTTTTGAAGTATTCATACTTCAATCAGTTTTTAGCAGTAAAAAGCCAAACATCATTATCTACGTACATACATATTTATATTTATACTAGCTTATACCCGCGGG
>NW_016168171.1:0-19828 GCF_001687245.7 Rhagoletis zephyria | reverse complement strand
TCCACAGAAAATAAATAATAAACAAATATGTCGCCTTGAAATAAGCAAAGAGGCATTTTAAATAATTCAAGGCCACAGTGGAACAAAACAACTTTCGTCCTCTCAAAAATCGTGAAAATTGTGACTAAATCGGTGGAGCCATAAAAATTAAACTACCATTTTCTAGTCGTCCTTCCGTGCGCCAGCTTCACCGGTCAAAACATTTGAATTTATTACAATTTTACTTCTAACAGATCACTTGCAAAGTTCTGGACCGGTGCACATCTCAATTTATAAATTTTTGTAGTACAAAGTTCCCTTATTTTATACACTTATGCTGTTTTTTGTGCACAGTAAGCCATCAGACAGGACATTTCAATAAAAGTATTTACATATCACATAGTAACAAGCTTTTATTATTTTTGCAAGAATGCGATCAAATCAATTTGTAACTATTTGATTTTTTACAGCAATAACTAAAAGTCGCACATTTTCTTTTTTTGCTTTTTGAGCTCTTCATTTTAAATCCATTTTCACACATACTTATATCTTTTGTTGAAGGCATATTGTCATTTTCAAATCAAATTTCCTTAATTCCTCTTTAATGCGCACTTAAATGAACAAACAATAAAAAACGACTACACACTCTTACATATGGCTAAAGTCCTTAATCCTCTACAATTCTCTTTGGTCAAGTGGCCACAAATTTCAGCCATTTAAAAGGTATTTACATACCAAAAAGGACCTTTTTTCTTTCATTAATACAGTTGCGAATAAACATATAAATAAATAAAAAGAAGCAATTGCCAAACCACTGCTTTGATGTCATAAAATGGTTCGTTTAAATTCCGCAAACGAGTCCGTGAAATCCTTTTTATAGCCACTTAAAAAAGGCGCCGAAAAGCTGTGCGACATTGCCTTTTCCAAGTCTACTCACTTCGATAATTCCGTCATGGTAATTCTTCCAAGCGCTTTAGGTGGATGTGTACATATGTACATTAGACTGCAGCACTTCCCATAGAAAAAAAAATCGGCACTGTTTTTCCACCGCAATTATAAAATCTATTATATTTAAAGACCTTCGCCGAAATATTTCGGAAAAAATCACCTTAGATGACAAAAGCGTTGAAGCTTAAAAAATTTGCATAAAAGTATTAAAAAAAAAAAAATTCAACAGAAACACAGTAATGAGATTTTTGATGCTGTATGGAACTTTTTTTTAAAGACTGGTTTAAAAAAAAATTTGAATTCAGACTTACGAATTTATTCCATGTTGAATTAAGATTTGTTGGGATTTTGTGAAGAAAAAATTGGGACTTGAATAAGTTTTTTTGAAAACAAATAAAAAGGGTGAGAAAATAGCTTTCCACTGATACCTCACAAGTCTATATCGGTACAGTTTTGGCCCAAGTTTTTCTTAAACAAATCTTTGAAAAAAGTTATAAACAGCATCAAAAATCTCATTATTATGATTCCGTTAAAAAAAGCTTAAATATTTTTATGCGGATTTTTAAAGCTTCAACTGTTTTGTAGTTTTTGCTAAAAAATCGTTACGAAACTATTTTTATCACGTAAATCTTAATATTTTTCCGAAATATTTTAATGGAAGTCTTGGAATTTAATAAATTTTGTAATACCGTCGGAAAATTTGCACATTTTTTTAGTGGAGCAGTCTAATGTACATATATGTATATGTATAAGAACATAAGACTTGTAATGCCAAAATAACTGCTGTTATGTTTTTATGGTTAGAAAATTTGTATTGCTTATGTGAAGATTATGTGTCTCTAATTTTATGTTAATTTTCGTATGTTTTATTATGTATGCAGATTTTTATCGCATTCATAATGGCTGTATATGGTGTTATAATTAATAGTATTTCTCCATAGAACAGCATTTTCTTTCAGTTTTATATACATGTGTACCAGACGGCAAAAAACATTGATTCTTATCTTCGGTGTACACTCAACACATACCGTACTTCATGTTTCAAACATAAGCATTGCCCGATTGGCATCCACGTCGGGCGGCTGGGCATGACCTACAATGACTTCTACAGAAGCTGCAGGAACAAAGAATTAAGAGGAAACAGCAGAAAGCCTTCTGTGAAGAGGCCCAGCCTTAATGAGCAACATATAAAAATTAAATACAAATTAAATAAACCTAAAAAAAATTAGACACTTTTTGGCAATTGCTCGAACTGTGAATCGAACCTGGGTCCTACCAAATTGGCCGCTTTGGTCAGTGTTGTCATCAGCAGAACTTAATCCTTGTCAATTGCAGTTAGTTCCCGAGTTAATTCCGAATTAACGAGTTGGTCTGCATCAGCTCTGCCGCCTGTATATGCTTTAGCTTGCATACCATTCCCTTTTCTCTTAAAACTACTGATTTCACTTATTCATTTAACGGGGTATTTCGAATAACCTGGAACTAATAATTTTATATTGCATGTGATTGATAAGTCAATAGCTGAGGAAATTTGAAATTTTAATTGAAGCAAAACCTTAGTCTGAAAAATCAATTGCATGGAAGCTATAAATTACAGTGATCTCAATGAAAGTTATAAAGATAACCTAAACGCAAAGATGCCGCTTGAAAGTGGCTAAGTGAAAATTAGGATTCAACCATTTACTCCGACCTTCGCAGCACACCAAATATCTATATAACACCGGGGCTTAATCGATTAACCATACAAATTTATTCGAAACAGGCGTCTGTGAAATTGTCTTCTAAACACCAGATATTAGTTACAATAAAATTCAAATTAATTTCAGACTATCATTATTACTTAATCCTTTCGGCGACAAATTCAAAATTTGTATGCGCATAAAACCAATTATAAATGGGTTTACCATTGCCCAACGCAAATATATAACTAACACCCACCCACCCGCTTCTGTCATCAACGAACTCCTTTATCGACCGAACAGTATGAAAACTGGATTTGCAAATCCACACGATAAATGTCTGCAGACTGCAAAGCCCATTATCGCCATCAGTTAGTTAAATAACCGATTCACTGGCTGGTCAATACAAGAGCCCAACAACCAACGCAGCTCAGCCAACCACCCCTGCCAGCAGAAGGATCATCTTTCAAGTAGGCGAGCCAGCCAAAAGGAGCATTCACCAGCCTTTATGTTGCGAGTGTTGAGAATTGAACTTTGTGCACTGACTATCTCAGCGCTCTAATCTGCTTAATATGCGAACGGCACAGATTGTAATCTACGCAAATCAAATCAGAATCAAGCAATTTGGTATGATTTTCAACGATTGACCACAACACAATTAAATTACGACCATCAGCCACATTCCCGCTTGGCCCTTAACAAAAAGCGATGAGCCAACTAGTGCGTGCTTGAGCCACTCCCACAAGCTGTAAACCAGCATAACGAGCCTGCAAATTGTAAATGTGGCTGTTGTTATTTGTGAGGGGGTATGTGTGTGTGTGTGTGTGTGTGTGTGTGGAGTTGGAGAAAAAGGACTGAACATTGCTAAACCTTTAACGGAAAAATAAAAGGCAAACGAGCGCAAAGGGTGGACAGAGTATTGACTATGCAATAATCAAAGTGAATAGCATAAATGGAAGCCAAGCCAAAAAAAACAACAAANTAGCTGGCTTAGTCGCAAATCTCTACAACCGCAAATGAGTATGGCAATGAAAAAAGCTTGCGTTAAGTCCTTATTTTATCTTCTTGGCTTGATTTTCACTTAGGCCATAAAATGGCTTTGAGCATTTAGTCGGAGGAAAAGTCATAGGCGTTTGATGCAGCTTCTTTCGAATATATGTATGTTTATATGTATGTAAGTAACGTATCTACATACATGGCTTTAGGCATTTAATAACACATATGCCCAAAAATTTTTACTTAGGCAAACATTTTCGTATTTTCGCATTAACGGTCTTACGCTCATTTGACACCGCTATCAGGTGTGCTCGCAGAAAGGTTAATGGGAACAGATCAGAAAATTTTGAGTACTTGTTTACAACTTTTTACACAGAAATACTTGCTGTATAATTATAAAAAGTGACAAAATCGCATGCTAGTAACTGAGAGATCCAGGAATCGATCATTTTTGACTTGGTCAGAATTTTTCTTTTATAATTTTTTTAATATAGCAAAGTTCTACCGAAGGACAAAAATAAAAAATTTAAGAGATCAAAATATCAAAATTTCATGGATTTTATAAGTTTGTTTTCTGAATATCTCAAAAACTATTATAGTTACAGAAAATAATTGTTCTGTTCTCGTCTAAAGATCATATTTGAGGCTACATAAACGTATAAGAATATATAAAAAAATCGACACATGAAAAAATTACGGAATTTTGACAATTTCAAAATCGTAATAACAAAAATGTATACTATATATACCATTTTGTGGCAAAATTTTTTTATGCAATACCTCCGACTGCTACTGTCGGAACTTTGCCCTGAACTTTTTGTTAAGATATTTTTTAGGCATGAATTTTTGAACTTAAACAAAATTTGCAAACTACAAATTAAAAATAAATTTAAATTAAATACAAGTTATTTAACAAAACTTTATTTAAAGTTCTAAAAAAGATTTTTTTAAGGTCCAAATATTGATATCTGTGAAAGCAACTATCTTGTTTTAAATTGCAGTATGTCTCAAGAGCAGTACAAAATTTTGTATTCACAAAATTTGCGAAAAATTGTGAAAAGTTTTTGCTTTAATGAATTCTAATTTAAAGATTCTGTATATTTTTTTCAATTTTTTTTTTTAAATGTATGGTTTGTTTATAGCCCTAAATATCACCTTTAAATGTTACCAGGACCACTTTGTGACTATAATAATTTATGAGATATTCAAAAAATAAACTTGCAAAATAGCGGAAATTACTAATTTTAGAATTTTACATATCTTTCAAAAAAAAGTTTTTTTTTTGGAAATTATTCTCTTTGCAGTAAAAATTTATAAATACATCTTCATATGTTTAGACTCTCATATACCCAGTAGCAATCAGTCGTATTACGGTTTACTTATTGATCATGAAATTTGCTGATAAAAGAAAAAAATATTATTCATTTTTAAATCATGAATAAAAAATTGCCAATTAAACTCGGCGAGTGTTCAATTAAAATTTTGCCCGGCAATAATTCTTTTGATTTATTTATGGTTTAAGGATGAATAATTTATTGCGTTTGTGGTTAGTTTACATATGCGTGTACAGAAACGTACCTACATATATACATATGTACCATGTACATACATATATAAATACAATTTCCATATGCAAGTGTTTTTTTTTTGTTTTTGTGACACTGAAGTGAAGTTGTGAAACCACGACTATTTTCAGTCACGAATTCGACTAAGTAGGCCACTGCAACTGGTAACAAAAAAAAATGAATATTAATTCAAACCCAATAACTTCCATAATGTATCATAAACGCTAGAAGCTCCTTTTATCGCGCGTGAAATACCTAAACATCAGACAACTTATTCGAATCTAGGTTTTTTATTTTGGACCACTCAAAATGTTTGTAGCGTCTGCGCCTGTATTGGCTTATGCCAACTAAAAGTCGTTACGGCCAAACTCACCGCCGTTTTCCGCTGCTAATGCTTGTCATGTCCAATTTTACAACTTATAAAAGTAAAAAAAAAACAACAAATGAAAAACTACAGAATAAATTTGTGTTAGCTTGTCATTAAAAATTCCCGCAATCATTACTTTGTAATTGGATTAATTTGTAGCGCATGAAATTTGTGCAATTAAAAGTACATTAAAATACCAAATATTGGCGGATATAAAAATGTCATCGCTTGCAATTATTACCTGATTTATGATTTTCATATACACAACACGCCAAATAAACACACTTACGGGCATAGTAAATGGTTACTTAAATTTGTTTTTAAATTTGCCGTGGCAAATTGTAGTTATTTTATGTAAAATTGAAGTCTTATTATTTAAATTTAGCTCACTGCTTTAAGTTTGGCGTCAAGGCCTTAATGGGATATTTTTTTCAGTTCAGTTTTCAGAATTTATTCTCGTTTTGAATCAGAAAATAGTTGATTGTTTGTAATTTTTTCTGACTGTGGTGTGCGTTTTCTTCCATACAAAGTATGTTGGACTGTTTTATACGGAAGAAAACGACCTTAAAAAAATAACAAAAATCAACTTCAAACATGCATTTTATTGCATGGACTACATGCATACCCAAAATCTTTTCAATAAATTTAAACAAAAATTTTACATTTTTATGGAAGCTTCTTGATTCTTTTTCAAATATTTCACAAAGCCTTAAACTTTGATTGATACGGCTTTTGTCACGTTTTAAAGGTGATAAGTATTTAGGGTAATAAAAAAAAATATATTACAAAAATCGAAAAATTAAAGAAAAACTTTTATAAAATTTTTTTTTATACAATAATTCCAACTGTTAAAAAATTTTACTGAAATTTTGAAGCTGCTTTTTTTAGATATCTTTATTGTAACTTCAATTTTTTTGAACTCAAACTACAAAAAAATTTAGTATATGCAAAAAAAAATTAAGTTCAAAAGTTCATATCTTAAAAAAAACCGTGTTTAAAATTTCACCATCTTTAATGGCCAGTTAGACGTTTTTCATTAAAAATTTTGCCAAAAAATGTATAAAAAGTTTTTTCTTTAACGATTTTTTAAATTTCGAAATTCGTTTTTTTTTATTTTTCGATTTTTTTCTGTAAATTCTGTATTTTTAAACTTTGTTATTACTATTTAAACTTTGTTATTGCTATACTAGTTTTTGAGATGTCCAAACAATTAAATTGCAAAATTCGGGAAATTATGAAATTTTGAACTTTCGAAAAATTACTTTTTTTTCTTGGCGAACTTCGTTATATGATAAAAGATTAGTGCTGACTAAAATTCACTCAAATCCAAATTGGTTGATTCCAACGATCAGTCGATTCGACATGGATTGGCCCATCTTTTTTGCTTATAAAAATACATACATACATTTTTTATAAAAATGCATAAAAAACCTAATACTGTCACGCTGCCGCGCAACCTTCATTTCATCAACTACTCCTCGGCGTCTACACGCACCACTCGCCATGCCTTCGCTTAGTTAGATCACTGCTCGCTGTCTCATTTCTTTGATTGATTGATGTAGTTATTTACCAGCCAAGAAAATAATATAGGAAATAATCACTTCATATCATATTTCATTCTACTTGCAGCAAGCACAAGAAAATACTATAGCATTTGAAAAAAAGCGGGTAAAAGAAACGGGAGACCGTCGAATGCCCATAGCGTTGGATTATGTTAACGGATATTATTGCCAATAATTTAGAATTTCAGACAAGAAAAACAAGAATGTTAAAGATATAAAAATATATTTTTTGGGTGAAAAAGTAGCTACGTTGCGTTATCTGCGCGCTATCGTTTGTGTGGAACTTTTCGTGGCCTACAAAAATGATGGAAAGCGGTTTCATCACTGACAGACGATTCTTTTTCTATGACTACATACGTAGAAGTGAGCCTTATTTCACTTTTTTTTTTTTACGTTTTATTCTCTCCTCTTGTTTGTGTTTTGTATTTATTCCAGCAGTTGTTTTTGTTAATATTTACTCGGCGTAGACGAAATGTCATTATTCATGCAGCGAGTGCCTTTGCGAGTACAAAAGTGTTAAGTTACGAAAATATGTCATCGCAGATATTTTACTTGTTGTTTGTTTTGCTTTTAATTATTTTTTTCTTTTCATTTACTAAAAAGTTTTCGGAAGTACACGCAAGGAGTAAAGTGTATAAATTTAAAGTTGCTTTCGTACACACTTACATACATACATATATACATATATTTATNTTTTAATTATTTTTTTCTTTTCATTTACTAAAAAGTTTTCGGAAGTACACACAAGGAGTAAAGTGTATAAATTTAAAGTTGCTTTCGTACACACTTGCATACATATATCATATATTTACGAACATGTGAACCTTTGGCTGGCCACGTCGCATCGCTGCAGATTTCGTTAGTAACAGAGTAGTGAAAAAGGACTGGTATTTTAGTGACTGCAAATATTGGAGGAATGTCATAAAACGTGCAGCGCATATTAAAAAATGTTTTCACAACTTTTTTGCACACTCTCCACGGCGAAGCGAAGTCCCAGCCAGGTGGCTTTGTCGGTGCCCTACTATTGTTTGAAAATTGGTTTGACATACATTTAGGTCTGAGTATAACGAATGTCATATTAGGTACGTAATGAGATAAATGAAAAACATGAATATGTAAAAGCACGGAGGTATATAACGTAAGTATGTAAATACAAATATACAGTTGTCAACAAAATAATAGAAGTGCGATATTTGGACCAGTTTGCAAATTATTTTTGTATAAAGGTCTAGCTGGTTATACAGCAAACACCATCAAAATTTACAATTCAAAGTTTGTACAAAAATTATAAAAATTTTCACCAAAATTTCGAACTTTTTAATCAGAATCTTTAGAAAAAATTTTGATATTCAGTTTTGTTGCCCACTTAATTCTAGTATAAATAAGTGTGAGTTTCAAGTTGGTAAAAATTTTCGTTGATTTTTGATTTTTTTTTGGTTGAAGGTGTTTCACGTTTTTTCCATATAAGTATAGGGGACAATGCCAGCAAAAATAAAAAATAACCAAAAATCAACGGGATTTTTTAGCAGCTTGAAACTTGCACTTTCTTAGACGAGAGTTAAATGAGCTACAAAACTGCTGATTAAAAATATTGAAATTTTGGTGAAAATTGGCAGTTTTTATAATTTTTGTACATAGATCGAAATCTGAATTTATTCGGTGTTTGTTGTGTACCCAGCTGGACTCTTAAAATAAAGTAATAAACATTAAATAAACAAAAGACAAATAGCCAAAACTGATCGAAGTATCCGACTCCTATTATTTTGTGCACCACTGTATATATGTATGTATGTATGTATCTCCACGGTCGGGTTATTTTGCTAGCGGCAAGTAAATAAGTTAAGAATATGTTTGTGTGAAACTAACTGATACACACATCCATATATAGAGTTTATGATTTAGCAAGGCATGCCGGGTTCTTAGTTCTGCATGAGTGTACACATTTACATACATATGAAGGTATGCATACTTAGCACGCTGACTTGCTTGGCCAGCAGTTACGCCAAGTCCGCCACAAACCCAAATATTCGCCAACAAACCACACTGCCAAATACAGGAATATATAACAACCCAGCTTTGCCCCACACATACAGACATCTATATGAATGTATATATAATGTGACCAACTATTTCATAGCTAAAATAAGTACAGCTTAGGTTGGGTTAAGTTAACGCCATGAGCCGATTACGAAATATCGAATGCAGCTAAATTCGGTCCCCGAGAGCGCAGAGTTTGTTTAAAAATCCAATCCAAAATGTCTGCATCTTAGCCTCGCGAAGGTTGGACAGTCTAACTAAAGGTGTAGAGATGATTCCACTTCATCTTCCTCTTGACAGCTGATACACAAAGGATCAGTTGAATTTTCTAGTCTCATCGCCTGAATACCAAGCGCACAATGGCTTGTCACTGAGTACCCTGTCACTAGCCTTTGAGAGGTAACGTGTTTTAAAGTGTCCTATAAAAACATTTGTTGCAGCAGAGAAACGTCTTTTTTCCTTTTTTATGTCACAAAAGGACCCGGTATACCTTGGCCTAATAGCAATTCGTGCTGCGACAATTCTGTCTGTAATATCCGAAGGTGTCGTATTCAACATATGTAAGTTAAGCGCCAGTGCAGGTGTGGTTCCTAATGCTCCAATAATTCCTGTTTTACAAGTGTAGCCCTCTCTAGTGAGTTCCGCCAGACAAGGGCTTGTTGAAACAATACAGTCTTAAATCTGGTTTCCTAGAGCTAATGAATTAGTTTGGGCGAGAGACCTCACCTTTCACCAATAGGTCCCCTACAGAAGTACAAGGTAACCTACACTTTTTCTACCCTTTCCACAATGTTAGGCTTCTACGACAGCCGCCGCGGCGACTTTACTTAATTGTTTGAACGAATTTATCGCCCAGGCCATGTGACGATCGTCCAGAAGATCGGAGAAGTACAGGACCTGGGGGGAGATTCTGTAACCAATTGGCGACAATTTTCGAATCGCTAGCACACTTTTTGACGCAAAAAATGTATATCATGCGTCAAAAAGTGCGAAAGCGATCCGAAAATTGTCTCTAACTGGTTACAGAATCTCTCCCTGAAGTAAAAAATATCGCAAAGAAGTACATTTGACTGTACTTCGAAGTACGAAGTAAAAGAGCGAAAAAAGAAGTACGGTTGGTCACATTATGCATATATATACGTACATACATATGTTCACCATATCTCTCACGTGCCAGCGATAGTAACTAGGTGGTCAATAACGTTTCCAAAAGTGAGTATGTGTTATGCCGAGTGGGAGTGGACGTGCGCTGGGTACTCATTACGGTCGTATATTTGTTTGCCGCATACATGCGCTACTGATTTAAGATACGTCACGCTCTGTTGTGCAGTTCCTATTTTATGTTTAGATATGTATGCATGAATGTAACTGTATCCTGCGTACACACACAATTTATCGGAAGAGGTTAATGCATCTCGCCTCTCGTTTTATGCTTGCCAGATTTCAAGACACAAGTGGCATGATTTTGTATGTTGGCTTATCGTTTCATAGTTCATGATACCGTTTGTGCGTTAACGTCACACCGCTTGCGTGAAAGTTTGTTTGAACTTTGAGCTGTTTGTATGCTTTCGCACTAGTTCATTAGGTTAGTGAAACATTTTACTTTACATTTAAATTTAAATACACTTTTAGGTTGTTTAAATCCGTTTGGTTATAGTAGGCCTAGTATTCCTACTTTTGAAATATCAGATAGTTAAGGTCCAGAGGCCAAAAAGGGCAGGGCCGCTCATATGAAACCGAAAGATTTCAGGCATATAAGCCTAACTTAATTCTTTCTGAGAACTCTAGAGATGCTCATTGATAAATATATTCTGCGGAATATAAAAAATTAAAATCTCTCCTCGAACCAGCGGGGATATTCCAATGGAAAATCCGTCACGAAGAAATGCCCGCTGAGAGTTTATGAAGGGATCCTTCAACAATGTCTATTCGGAGTCTGTTGTTAATTCTCTTCTTAGGGTGCGGTGCTGTGGAAAATGGTGAACTTTCTTGGCCTCCTTCTCGAAAGGAGAACTATTCTATCAAAACTCGGGAATGGCCCCATACCTGAACATGTAACCAGAGGCACTCCCCAAGGGAGCGTTATCTCCGCTCTACTCTGAAATCTAACTCTATTTCTAATCCAAAAGAGCAGTGGTTGCCAGGTCGTAGCTTATGACGTAGAAATCGTAGCAAAAGGTAAACAGCTGCAGGTTCAGAGTAAGCTACTTATTGCAAAATGTACTCAGTCTAGTAAACATCAATCCTACAGAGACCGAGATAGTACTCATCACGAGGAAGTACAAAATTCATCCATTCACCGTCAGCAGGGTGGAACTTACTCTTTCAACCGATGTCACATACCTGGGAATTATTCTAGACAGGAAACTTGACCAAAAAACGAAATATCTAATACTGCTCCTGGAAGGTCAATACCACCCTATATGCCTATAAGACGGTTATAAGCAAAAAATGGGCAATAAAACCACATATAGAACATCGAAAGCACTGCCCACTACAACCACCAAATATCTGGAAATAATATTAAATCTTCCACCTGTGGAATTTCTACGGCAAATTTCTAGAAGGCCAACTGTAGTGCGGCCGGCCTTATGCTAGTTTTCTTAGCAAAAATACACTCGAGGGTTTGCCATTGCCATCCGACGGGCGCCCGCTGTTAGAACAAATTTTTTTCCTCATGATTTTCCTCAAAGATGCGCCATTTATTTGCCCCACGTATAGGCATGTGATATTTCGCACGTGATTGTTCCCGTGCCGTGGCCTTAATGTTATTGACGCGTAAACTTTGAAATGTATTTACAAAGCTCTCTGAGAACCATAAAAAAAGATAAATAAATATTTCGCACTAACGAATTTGTTGGTGCTTTGCCACCGATGTATAGTATACGCCTTGACGTTGTCACACTTTGGAAAATTAGTCCCAAATATTTTTTCTAAAATTCCG
The DNA here is from genome assembly GCF_001687245.7 of Rhagoletis zephyria. Lineage (NCBI taxonomy): Eukaryota > Metazoa > Arthropoda > Insecta > Diptera > Tephritidae > Rhagoletis > Rhagoletis zephyria. The sequence goes on along the minus strand of NW_016168171.1, from coordinate 7,751 downwards.
TAAAAAATTTAAGTAAAAATTAGGCAAGTTTGTATTTTTTTTCTAAAAAAAAAAAAAAAAAAAAATTGGATTTATGGAATTTTTCTTAAGTGTTTTTTCTTTGGTAGTATGTTTGCTCAAAAAATAATTTTTTCCAAAACCCACATAAAAATATAGATACATATGCTCTGACAAAATTACTTCTTTAGAAAAAAAAATTATACAGGTTTACGAGGCCTCCATACCCCTATATTATTCGACGCGCTGAATGCGAATCCGAGGTCTGTTAGCCTTCATCACTTCAGGTTCGAGGTCATTTGAAAATCAAATAGGGAAAAATTCATTAAATAAATCTGAAAATGCATTATGCGCACGTTAGATCTAAATAAAATTTATATTATTATTCTTTACTAAAAAAAATTATCGTTTCGCAAAAAAAAATAAATTGTTTTACAAAAATAGTTATTTGTTCCAAAATAAAAATTTTTTACCAAAAAAATTATTTGTCCCAAAAAAAACTCGCAAACCTTTATTTCCAAAAATTATGTTGTTTTTAATTTTTTTTAAGTGTATATTTTCTTAAAAAGTAAAAATAAATAATAAATATAGTTTTTCCTAATAAAACTCTGAAAAATAATATTTTGCAACTGAAAATTGGGGAAAGTATATATTTCCAATTTCTGTAATTTTTTAAATGTTTTTTATACAACTTTATCATAAAATTATAAAAACACAAAAAACGGTCAAATTCATACAATATCCTCGTGAGGGGAGTACTTTTTGGGAAACATGATTTGGTTATATTTACCAGATCTTGTGTTTAGAGAAATATTTTGAACTTTAAAACTTCTTCGCATAATAAATCAGATGATATATTACTCTTAATTACTAACAACATCTATTTATTTGCATATATTAAGGCCAAATAATTAATGCAATATGTAACTTATTTCACTCTTTCTTCTCCTTTCATTTCAGATCAAAAGGTCCAACGATGGCGAGCTGAATTGAATTCACAGGCAGTTGGTTCACTTTCAGCTTGCGATTGGCGCATCCGCATGCAAACATGGATTGGACTCGGTGGCAATATACGTTTCTTTGGTGCATTTGCAATCCTGGGAGCATAATGTGGCTACCCATTTGATTTGCTAACTAACAGTTATACTGCCCAAAAGCGGCAGTCCACTATAAGAAAAAGAAAGAAAAATATACATAGATCGCCAGTCAGTCAGTCAGTCAACCAATGTTCAAACAATCAATTCAGCTGCAATAGAAGTTAATTGAGACATTGATTGAAAAACACCAAAGGAATAAATGTGTTCGTATATCACACAAAGTAGCGCATTGTCATTTACGTATCTACGTGCATATGTACTCGTAGCTCAGAATCGTGCATACACGCCATAATCACATACATACATACATAATCGTAAAAGTGCACCAAGTTCATAGACAGAGTGAGTGTAAAGCTATACGAAATACCACAAGAATATAGCATTCGATATTCGAATAGCGCACCTTAACATCAACATCAACATCGCCGACATCGACACTGTGTTCGTGATTTTTGATTGCACCAATTAGCCGGTATATATGGAATAATGTATAATCTCAATATTAACTGAGTCGAGTTTAAGCGAAAAAGTCAGCAAAAATAAAAACAAACAATACTCATATTGTAGCAATAATTTACGCCGATCTTCCCTATAACTTTTTATATGAATCGTTACGTATAAATAGTTAATTAACAATAAATTGCATTAAAAGCAAAGAAACATTAATAGAAAACAAAAAATTGCATCACTAAGTTTTTAAGCGCATTCATTTATAAATACTCACACCACTTACCATTCAAGTGAGAATAATACATCTGTAAATGTCATCCCAGCATCACCGTTTTAGCAACCAATTAGCAACGAATTAAGCGGAACACATAAATAGAAACAAACAACATAACAACTGAAGATCGACCACAGCAAACCAAAACTGCCGTAGAACAACTTACTAAACGAAAGTAATCTAAAAAAAAAAAAAAACACAGAAACTCCATAAGCAAACTCGCAATGATCGTCAGAATAGACTAGACTAAATAGTAAACTGTTGTACAAAGTAAAAGTTGCAACAACGGCATCGACACGCACAAATCGATTTCGGGGGACGGCATTGACGGCGAAAGTGTTGCTGGAGAACAACGTGCAAGCGCAGACGAAGCGAGGAGAGCAGAAGCTAAAAACTGCAGAGAAAGCAAACGAGTGCGAGCGCAAAACAAGTGTGCAAGCAACTACTATTTCCAACAACTCTAGAAAGAGTACTCGCAATAGGAGTAGCAACAGAAACAGAAGCGAAAACAGAAACAGAAACAGAAACCGAAATAGAGATTGTATACGCGGCAGAAGGAAAAGTTGTAAACTAAGTGGAAGCGGGAGAACGAGAGGAAGCAAGCTACTAGTGAGCAGCAATAAAGTACCAGCACCTGGACGAATAACGAGTGACAAAGCAAGAAATTCCATAGAGAGCCATAGATAAAACACATGTAATTATTGCACAATTTTTCAATTTAAATCGTATTTTGACATATTAATCAATTACTTAGAAGTGAGTAGTAAAATAGTTGTTAGTACGTGAAACGTATAAATAATAGCTCCGCTTAAACCTATGGATTCACAACAACCACTCAAATATCAAAACACTTAGTATCTCTTTTATATAAAGAAAGGAAATGGAAAATATCGCTGGAAACCTCTCTGAACTAAGAAATTCAAAAATGGGAGAAATATGTGTACTGAGGCGAATCAAATCAGCCGTAGGGTCAAATGGGGCCTATCCGCCTTTTTAGGTAGTTGTAATGTTTATTTAAGATTAAAACAAATCAAAAAATAGAAATCACGAAATTGGAATTTAGAGAGATAACTAGTAAAAGAAATATTGTTAGTCAAATGACCCTTGTCTTTCCTTTTAATGATACCTTTTACCAGAACGGATATTTTTTCTTTCTTTGGAAAAATAACTAATAATGGGTTAAATGTTAAGAAGAAAATTTTACTAGGTGACATTCGAAATGAAAATCTTTTGTGGATAAAGAGTGAAGAGTATATACATAAATAATGTTTTGTGGAAACCTTTTGTAGAGAATAGGAAGTTTCCACTTAAAAAATGTTATGAGATGAAGCAAAATCCGCAGAGGGTGTCTTTAAATTAAAACGTTGCAGCCTAGTTTGCTTAAGGCCGTGCAACGGCTGATCAGAAAGAAAAAACGTTCACCATATTTTTTTTTAAGTCGTTTCTCGTGACTAGCCCCATAGTATTCATAAAAAAAATTATTACTGGCAATTGCCAGATTATCCATTTTAAACCCTAACTTGACTCTACTAGAAAGATACCGGTATTTTATGCCTTTGATCTTTAAGATATTTTTAGTAGCCTTGAAAACCTTTGAGATTGACGATCGGTTATTTTTATTGCAACTTTTCCCCTAAGGCCTTAGACACATTCGCAGCTGTATGCGAATTATTGTAAAATCACCAGCATTTTTTGTCCTAAATATTTGACGGTATTAAATAGTGAGATAGAGTGCAGGAAAGAGACATTTCGTTAACGCGAAGAAAATTTCACATATATTGGTAGATATTTTTGCCAACAATTAAAAGAAAGCTGCTAGAGCCATTTTTGATAAGCAGGATTTCTCACCACACCCCTCCCCACAATTTTAGAAAAACTTTCTACGATAGCCGTAAGTATAGAAGTATGGACTCTACTTCAAGTCATACCAGTCTATTCAACCCAGTTCAACAAAATCTCAAACACTTGGCACATATAAAATATAGAACATTTGTGAGAAAAGTCACTTTAAAATATTTTATTAAGTCTTAAAAAATTATTTAGATTTACTGCTTTTACCCAAATTCCGGAGTAGCAAGATTGTCTTCGGTTTTTGACTTGCTATTAAAGAAATGTTATGGTAATAGAACTTTCATTTCACTGGTAAGCTATTGCGACTGAACTTAGTTAAATATTCTTTTGCAATTAAATAAGACCCTTTTCTTGACCAAAACTTAGCCTTCTTGTGAAAGCTCTGAAAGCTTTCCAAAATTTTTATGCTCAAAGTTTTTTAGAAAACTGTTTTCTTTTTTTACAAAGACATAAGTAGTTACATGAAAAATAAATATCTAAAGTAGTAAGTATATACATTGGTGCGGGTCATTTTTTTTAATATGCTTGTATAGCATAGGAGGATTCTACGTGCAATTTTAAACAAATGTGCCTAAGAAATAGTGGGTCTAAATTCAATTTGAAGTGTGCCGAACTGCGAACATAGGTTTCAAAGAAAATGTGAAAATTATCACTGTTGCGCCTTCTGATGGAAATTTTGTGCAGAAATGGATTCTTTATATAAGTTTAAGCACTTTCTTACGACACTACAGCAAAATGATTTTTGCCCTATAGTTTATTCGGAAAATTTGCATAGAATAAAGCAGGGACCACACGATTTTTACATTTGTAAAGATTTGCACATTTTGGCAGGTACAGAGTGGTGTTATTCGGAAATGCTTTTATTGAGCGGAACTCAGATATTTAAACAACACCACTCTGTGACTAACACAATGTACAGATCTGTACAAATGTACAATTCGTGTGATCTTCGCTTTACACGTAGAATCTTTATGTGCTATATGTGCACAGTCAAAAAAATCTCCAATACAAATTGACCCGCCCTAACGTGAACTTAAGTGGATTAAGGAAATTGAACAACAATGCACTTAAATAAAAGTTTTAGCTTAAATCACAAAAAAGTAGCAAAAAGTTATGAGTGGTGAGGTGATAATTTGATTCACCTTACAATAGCTTTAGGCTATAATTACCAGTTAATTAATTAATTAATTAGACGCATATTATAATATTATTACATACATATTGTACGCACGTTTGATACCGTTGAACGCATTTCAATATTCATTCGCAATCGCCTCAAAGTAAAGGCAACTTAAAAAAAAAAATCTCAACTGCTGAAATTTGTTAGGAAGACAAAAATTGCGTGACATAACAGTTTTGCTGTGAAAATAGCTGATAAACATCATAATTGGTCGTAATAGTCGCGTTTGTGTAAATGGTAAACAAAACGTTATTACAACATTGGAACTGTTATCGCTGCCACCCAGCGCGATGGTGTTGCACACAAAGTTGCCATGTACATACATATTTACGTACATATGTAGGTATGTAGTCAATTAAAATAACACTAATTCCATTACTGCCCTGCCATCGCATATGTGCGAGTGTGCGTGTGTATGCGCGCTGATGTGCGTGCATGCCTTGAAGTGGTAATGGGTTTTATTTTAATTTTTTTTTTTTGTGAAACCGCGCAGCGCTGCTATTTACGCTCATAAAGGCTAATTGAGTCGGACAAACTACTCAACCGACCACTCGAACAACCAAGCCACAAAACAAAACAAAAAAAAAACAGCAGAAAACCATCGCATAAACGCTCAACATTTGCAAAAACTTGTAACACTGAAAGGACACGCAAGTTCACGTGACGCGCTCGAACATAGACGTCGAAAGTTGAACGCCCAGCAAGCAAAGTTGTGTGCGTGTGTGTTGTTTTTTGTGTTTTGTTTTTATTTTCTTAAATTTTACGCTCAAAAATTACGCTTACATTTCGTTTACATAAACTGAATATTGTAATTAGTTAATTGCTTGCTTATACTATATGCATATATTTGCATTAATTACGCGGAAAACTGCAAAAGCCCGCAATTAGCTTATTTTAATTGAATTTTAAAATTCAAACTACTTCAAACATTCGTATAAATGTATAAACCGGAACCTCTCACTCGTCGCGGTAGTCTCAGATCCCTGCGCAGCGCACCACTACTTAGCACCGTTTTAGAGAGCACACTCTCACTTACACGCATCCATCCGATAACCTCCCTGGAATTGCCAGGACTTGATTATGCCGTTGAGACCCAGAGTGCCATAGCTGTTCACCATCGTGAATTGGGTACATCGTTGCGCAGTGGTATTGCAACTGTTGGCCAACCGGTGAGTCGTTTGGGACGAAGCGCTTCGATACGTCAACTACAAGGCGAATATAAGCGTAATATACCAGCAAAACGGTATGTATAACCGGAGAAAAGTTTGTAGTCGTTCTTAAATAGTAACGTATATTAGTACATAAATAATTTCCAAGTAAACATTTAACTTTTGAAATTTTATAAAAATTTACAAAAAAATTTTAAACCAACGGGTGTGCTATCCAAAAGACCTGCAGTGCATAAGGTAATAACATTTCTAGAAACATTTCGGGTATGCGTTTTTGTAGCTCATTAAATTTCAGGATAATAAAGTGCAAGTTTAAGAAGGCTACAAAATGCCATTGATTTTTGGTATTTTTTTCTTGCACGTGCTGCGCATTTTTTTTCGAGCATATGTCCTCTGTATAGAAGAAAATTCATAACACTGTAAAAAAAAAATAAATAAAAATTGTCAAAAAAGCAACGGTATCTTGTAGCCACTTGAAACTTAAACTTTATTATACTAACATTTAATGGGCTGCAAAACTGGTAACCAGATTTTTTCTAAAAATATTTTTAAGTAACTTTTTTGCACTGCAGGTCATAAGGTAAGCCACTCCTCTGTATGCACGTTTTTTTTTTAATTTATGTAAATCTAAAAAGCCGATTTACTATTCCGATATGCTACGTTTTCATAAAAAATTAATAAACATTAAAGAAACAAAATGAAAAGTATACATACTGAGGATAAAAAGCATCTGCTAATCTTATGACTGGGAGCATTTGACTAATACCTGTTACTATTGAGTTCCATAGGCTTTCATTTTCTGATTCTAAATTTGTCAACAAACTTTTTTCGGGGTCCTCTCGTTGGAGAAAAATACAGTCGAAAATCTAAAAAGCATCAAAAAGCGTAAACTTTAAAACCGGCTAGAAAACAAAGCGTGCAAAAAACAAGACCATACAAACTTTAGTAAAAGATTAGATTAAATATGTTATTGAAAGATGTACTCTACTAAGTATAGTGTTATTGCGTTTTTTATCATTAATTTAACTGAAGTTAAGGCCAGTTTTTTTAATATATATATATTTTTTTCTAACGACTTTTAAAAAGGAGAAGGTTATTGATTCGTCCTAATATTTTTTTTATCTATGTAAGCGGATAACTTTGGACCACCTGAGCCGTTTTCCACAAAAAAAGGTAGTAACCGAAGGATCATTCCATACTAATTTGGTTTAATCCCGATCATTGGATCATGAATATAGGAAGGGTAAACCTTAATTAATGAACCGAATTCAATGAATTTTTTTTTTTTTTTTTTTTTTTTTTTTTTTTTTTTTTTTTTTTTTTTTTTTTTTTTTTTTTTTTTTTTTTTTNCATACTAATTTTATTTAGTTTCATGATTGGATCAAGAAAAAAATTACGGTATTTTTAAATTTTTCTGAACGTGAAAGTGATATTCAATGATTGAAGTCTTTTGTTTTTTTATTACCTCGTGTTTAGGTTTTAACGCTGGTGTCTGGTTTTTTTTTTAAAGTACTTTGAAAATTCAACGCAATTTAGAATAACAAAATGTGTACTTAATGAACAAGGAAGTTCTGTAGAACAGAAAAGCTTAAATATTTAAGTGTATACGGACGAATAGGCTTTAAGGCATTATGGAATTCTTATTCTAAGTGCAGCGTGTAAGCAATTTTAATGTAAATTTAAAAGATACTGAAATCTGTAGTTAATTTTTAATTCCTTAGTAGTCATACATA
>NW_016168170.1:9278-19832 GCF_001687245.7 Rhagoletis zephyria | reverse complement strand
ATACCTATATTTTGCTTAGCTGCCCATCCTTCTTTGCACGAAATCTTGTGCGCTTAACCGAAAAAAGCACTTAGCGAATTTTCTTTACTACTTCAATGAACTTGTTTAAATTTTTTCATTAAAAAAAAGAAAAAATCTGGAGTGATTTATTAATTTCTCAGGCCTATCGAAAAGTCGTGTATATACGGTTTGTGGAGAATTTTGTTGGCTTTCATTTGCCGTGCTCCGTATTACGATTGTTAGATTGGTTCGTAAGATATACTTTATTAAGTGGAACTATTTTTTTGTTTTAAGCTGGATAAGGGTAAATAAAAAATATTTCGAAAACTTATCCATAGAATAAAAAATTAACTCCATTTTCGGAATCAGCGAGCGATTCTACATAGGCATTTAATAATGGCATCCATTGAACATTTTTTTCTGTAAATCAGTGTTATCAATTATCAAAGAAAATATTACGTTTACCTGCACTGGCTCTACACTTACCCTAATGTTACAAGCTTTTATTTATTTTGCTTNCAAAGAAAATATTACGTTTACCTGCACTGGCTCTACACTTACCCTAATTTTACAAGCTTTTATTTATTTTGCTTATCTCGCAGAACAACGAAAACGGTTATCATTTTATGTAGTTATATACTATATGTAGATAATTAGATACCATTCGGAAAAAAATTCGCTTCCTTCCTCATTGAAGTAGTAAAGAAAATTCGCTAACTGCTTTTTTCGGTTAAGCGCACAAGTTTTCGTGCAAAGAAGGATGGGCAGCTAAGCAAAATATAGGTATATGGCAATTGTGCACTTCATGGTCCCCAACGAAATTTGATGCAAAATAACCGAAAGGGGTATGACGCGTATTACTGCCAGTATTAAGAATCCGAAGGCGAAAACTCATTTTTTTAAGCCGTACAAAAGCTATTTGGAAAAAACCGTTTCATTTACCTCAACGTTGTTAGTACTAAAATCATTTAATCATTATTTAATGAAATATTCAACCGAAAACAATGTACAACAACCCGGCGTCTCCTTTATTCCGCTAGTTGTAATTAAAACATGGAGGTGCTTGGTGTTGCTAATATATTAATATATTACTATTAGAAAAGGTTTTATTTAGTGATGCTAATAACAATAAATGTGAAAGATTTTAAGTTTTCTACAATTAAAGAAATGAAATTAAATTACTCATTTTCGTTGTTGGTGTTTCCGACAGGGTAGGAGTGTGATGTAATGTGGAACGATTTTCCGTCATCCCTTGTCAAATTTGGTTTGGAGACAAACCGGTTTCGGCGTTGTGCCATCTTCAGTGTCATTTTTCGTTCGTTTCGAAATTAAATTAGATTGCGTTATATATTTCCGGTATATAAGAATGCACTCATTCACAAGTCCATTTCCTTATGTAATTATTTTGTAATTACTAGATTTTTATATAACATTTCTTGTGAATATGAATATAAAAAATTGTGAGGGGAATCATTCGGCCGCGCTAAGGAATCATAACCCTTACTACGCAGAATTCTCCTTTCTGAATTGCTGGAAAAGAGTAGCAGAACTTCTTTCTGCGTAGGCGGCCTTTGGCCGCGCTTAGGGATCAGAACCCTTACTACGCAGAATTCTCCTTTTTGTGTTGCTGGAGAAGAGTGGCAGAACTTCTTTCTGCGTAGGCGGAATTCGTCTGCGCTTAGGCATCAGAACCCTTACTACGCAGAATTCTCCATCCTGACTTTCTGGAGAAGAGTGGCAGAAATTCTTTCTGCGTAGGCTGGCTTATGAATCATAACCTTTACTATAAAGAATTCTCCTTTCTGTGTTGCTGAAAAAGAGTGGCAGAACTCCTTTCCGCGTAGGAGGCCTTCGGCCGCGCTTGGGCATCATAACCCTTACTAGGCAGAATTCTCTTTTCTGTATTGCTGGAGAAGAGCGGCAGAACTTCTTTCAGCGTAACTTAGGGATCATAACCCTTACTACGCAGAATTCTCATTTTTGTGTTGCTGTAGAAGAGTGGCAGAACTTCTTTCTGCGTAGGCGGTCTTCGGCCGCGCTTAGGGAACATAACCCTTACTACCCAGAATTCCCCTTTCTGTGTTGCTGGAAAAGAGTGGCAGAACTTCTTTCTGCGTATGCGGCCATCGGCGCTCTGCGTATGCGGCCATCGGCGCGCTAAGGAATCATAACCCTGACTACGCAGAACTACTTTCTGTGTTGCGTAAGCGACCTTCGGCCGCGCTTAGAGATCATAACCCCTACTACGCAAAATTCTTCTTTCTGTGTTGTCGGAGAAACTTCTTTTCGCATAAAAAAAAATAACCCTCATCAGTAAAACTCTGGCAACGCTGTGGACAGTATAAGTGGTCCGTCAAATTTTAAATTCAAACGATTTTTATCAAGTTTAATTACAAAACTATTTGTGAGAAAGAGGCAGATAATACTTTCAAACACTTGTTCAAATAACAGTTAATTTTTACTGCTTATTTAAACAGCTACAAATTAATAATAACTTTTCCGTGAGTGCGTCAAAAAGTGAGTTTTGAAAAAATTTTTTTTTGTGAAAATGCTCCCTCACAGTGACCTTATTTACGTGCCGTAAATTAAATACACTAGAACTTTTTACCAGACCAGAATTTGTTAGGATTTCAGGAGGACAAATTCTCCACATTGAAAACACAAAAAAATTCGTTTTATATTTATTTTAATACATAAATAACGAATAAGTGAATAATAATAATGCCATTGCCTGCCGAGGGGCGACCGCTGTTAAGAAAAACACTTTTTATATGTATTTTTGCGATGTTGCTTTGACCAGAGTTTGAACCCAGGCCATGCGGAGTGGAAGCGCGCACTGCTTATCATTACACTAAAGCGGCAGTAACACGAGTAACGAATAAGTTAACATTGTTAAACAAAAAGAAAAACAATTAAAAGTTGCTCTAAACACAAGTCAAACAGGTCAGATAGTACACTGCGTTGCATAATTATAATAATAATAATATTAGATTGGCGCTTACACATATGTTAGTGTTTGGCCGAGCTTCTCCTCTCTTAATTATAAGACCGAAATATATTACCGTTGGTTTTTGGCAATTTTTTTTGCTTTTCTTTTTTTCTAGCGGGTTTTATAAAAATCTGGATATTTTACTCGAAAATAGTTGGCCACACTGACTCCATTACTCTTCTTAAAATAGTGGTTTATTTTGAAGTAAAATGTAATTTTTAACCGACTTCCAAAAAAGGAGGAGGTTATCAGTTCTTCGGAATATTTTTTTTTTTTTTTATGTATGTTACCGCATAACTTTGGACCACGTCAACCGATTTCGATAATTAAATTAGATTGCGGTATATATTTCCGGTATATAAGAATGCACTCATTCACAAGTCCATTTCCTTATGTAATTATTTTGTATTTACTAGATTTTTATATAACATTTCTTGTGAATATGAATATAAAAAATTGTGAGGGGAATCATTCGGCCGCGCTAAGGAATCATAACCCTTACTACGCAGAATTCTCCTTTCTGAATTGCTGGAAAAGAGTAGCAGAACTTCTTTCTGCGTCCGAATATTTTTTTTTTATGTATGTTACCGCATAACTTTGGACCACGTCAACCGATAATTCGTTTTGCATCGGAAAGGTCGTGTCTCAGAGGTGGTTTTGCATCGGAAAGGTCGTGTCTCAAAGGTGGTCCCATACTAATATGGTTAAAATCCGATCAATGGATAATGAGATATATATATATATATATTTTTTTTATATTAGAATTGAAGTCGGTTTTTTTTGGTAAAAATTACTTGTTTTTCTCATTTGTGTTAAAAAGGCGAACAAAATTTCGAAAAATTTAACAGTTTTCTTAAAGAGGGGTAAATGAAAATTTTTTTATTACTATGTTGGGCATTAAACACTACCCGTGCCATAGTGCTTGTTTCCACATGGCATTTTTAAAATGGCATAAATATTTTGTCATTCCGTTGCCTGGCGGAAATTCGGTTTAAGAATTTGTGAAGTTTCTTAATATAGCAAAATCTTATCTCACACTTTATTTCAAATAACTATAGATATTGAAACCGTTATGAACAATACATGTATGTATGTTTTAAAAATTACTTATGTACAAAAAAAGTTTTGTCAGATCGCTGTGTTTTGTTTCTTTATAAAATTAAGCAAAATACATTATTTGACAAAATATATGAATCGATCTTGGGAGATCGATTTATTTTTTGACGATTCCTTCCTGAATCGATTATTATTATTTCGATTCGAATCGATTCAAAAATAGATTTTTATACCCGAGCGCACTTGTGCACCAGGGGTTAAAAAATTTTATCACATAACGGTTATTTGTAACAGGCAAAACGAATCGAGATAGATATAGACAAATGTATACATAAATGATCAGAATGAAAAGAGAAATCGATCAAGCGGTGACTGTCTGTCCATCCGTCCGTCCGCCCGTATGTGCACACGATAACTCGAGTAAAAATTGAGATATCTTAACGAAACTTGGTATGTGTACTTGGTATGGGCAAAATCGGACAATAACCACGCCTACCTTCGATATAAGGGTAGTTTTCAGAAAAACGAAAACTGCGATATTTTAGTAACTACTCAAAATTGATATTTACAATTATTTTTATCACTAAAAGTGATTACCAATTTTTGCTGCGAATGTAAACGCCTTTTAAATACAATGATTGTGCACGATTAGGGAATAATAATATTCTGAAAGAATTTTTTTGAAAATTTCATCACTGCTATAAAATTTGAAAAGGAGGACATTTTTGCTCAAGAGGAGGACAGGTAAGGACAACAAGGAGGACAATCCTCCTCAAAGGAGGACGGTTGGTCAGCTTACATTTAGGGTAAAAGTGCAGAATACGTAGGCACATTTCTGATTAAAAAAAATGTATATTGGGATCGATAGGGGTCTTAGTTCTGATCATAACGGTATTCTTTTTTCGTGGAAATGTTGTCCCCAAAGCGTTTTTGAGGAGTGTTCCTGGAGTGACAGTCCTTGGCCAGATATAAATCTGGGTCATTCCGGTAACGTAGACCCGACTGTCGTGGAAACGGTGAGGTGGAAATAATAATTACTGGTTTTATTGAAGGTCGAATAATCAATTTTTCAATTTCTTTTAATTGGAATAACTAAAAAACTACTGTATTAATTTAAATTTTTTTTTTTTTAAATATCGTTTGTTTTGATACATACATGTTTTTTGTTTGTAAGGCTTATGAGAAAAATGAGTTTTTATAAAAAAGAACATTACAAAATTAAAAAAAAAAATTATTTTTATTATTAAATCACGTTATTGACAACATATAAAAATTAGCTGCAAAAGGTGTCCAGCCCCTCTTCTTCGGCAACACAGAAAGGAGAATTCTACATACTGAGGGTTATAAATTCTGAGTGCGGCCGAAGTCCGCCTACGCAGAAAGAAGTTCTGCGCTAAAATACTATGGCGCGTATTCATAGTCCAGCCACTAAGTCGAAACTAATGAAGTTGCAGCTTAAATTTAAGTACCAACTTAAAATTCACTTCTATTCATAGTCGCATTTCAGACTTCTACTAAGTAGTTTTAACTTAGTTTTACGATATTGCAAAATGAGTGTGAAAATGTATCGATTTTTCTTTACGATATTTTGGAAAAATTACATTTTTATTAAATAATGTCAAGTTTGATCATCCGTTTATGTAATTTTTACTTTCATTGCATGTTTATGTAAAAGAATAAGACATACGTTTCTTGTTAATTGTGTGAAATAGCCAGAACTACCGCAATGATGTGAAGTCGATGTTTATCGAAAGCATGCTGTGAAACATACAAACACATATCTAAATGTTATGCACTAATTTGCTTTAAAAGAACAAGCTTGAAATTGACTTATTATTTGAGCATTTGTATATGTAAAACATTCCAATTATAAAATTGTGAGGCAGCCTTATTCGAATTGTAATACGCATTTCATTTCGTCTTCCTATTCAAATGGATCGCTCTTTGTAAATTTCAATTGGAGATCATTCATTATTATCAAAATCACGCTCTGCCAACTTTATTTTTACATATTTCGTATTTTTTTCCTTAATTTAATAAAATACTTCTTCCTAGTTACGACTTAATTGCAGTTGCAGCCGAAACTAAATTTTAAGTTGGTACTTAGCCAGAAAAGTCGAAACTAAGGCGACTATGAATAGCTTTAGTTGTAACTTAGGATAGTTCTGACTTAGTTGTGAACTAAATATGACTATGAATATGCGCCAATCATATTACTATTACTATAACATTTTTTACTGTCGGGATTACTTGCGATTGTTCAAATAAGACATGTTCTATATCAAATAACATCTCGATTTACACCCTTTTTTACGTCGATATTTATATATAATGTTAATGAAGTGATTTGTAAAGAAAAATATACATTTGTTAAAAAAAGTTATTTTATAAAAATTTGTTTTTTCATAAATTTTATCAATAAATAGTATCATTATTGTATGTCAAAAGAGAGGTATTTTTATTGCCTTTCTAACGCCATAAGAATATTTGGAACAAGTAAAGAATACCCACCGTTTCGCTAGAAAAAAAACTAAAAATAGGAGTCGATAGAGCTTTTTGTGCTGATTATAACGGTACTTCAATTTACTTTACGGAAATGAAAACTAAGCGAGATATTGAAGGTCAAAGATCGAAATTTGCTTTTTGAAAAGCCGTAATATGTCAAGAACTAGTGAAGCGTTTGTAAAAGTTAATATTCAGTTTTAAGGGAAATTGATACACCTTTCTTTTCGTGTGCATTCCTTGTACCTTGGTTTGTAATTTCTGACCAAAATTGGTTTTTATAAAAAATATATAAAAAAAATCCTTTTCAACAGCTTTTTATTCAAAAGTAGCCTTATCAGGATACTGTTGTCGTATTTTTAGTATAAATTTATTTCCCTTTCATTTGATATGCATATGTCTATACCCAAGTTCTCGGTGTAAATAAATTTTATATAAAACTAGCTTTTTCCCGCGGGTTTCGCCCCACGTCAGAAGGAATTAAAGGGGTCATGTGACTTTCGGTTCCGATGTTATGGCTGATAAAAAATTCTAAGCCTATGTTAAGTGCTACGCCACCTTTTACAAACTCATCAAACTATAAGCACCTACCTGCATACCACATTTCAAGTTCATGTGACTTATGGTTCCGAAGTTAAGACTGATTAAAAATTCAACGCCTATGTTATATGCCACGCCCCTTTAACATACTCATTTATAGCATAAGCATCTACCATAGATATGTTTGCATACCAAATTTCAAGTTCATGTGACTTAAGGTTCCCAAGTTCGAGCTGATTAAATAATTCACGCCTATGGAAGGTGCCACGCCCCCTTTTCCAATTCCACCCATTGTTTCCCATGAGTATAGAATTAATTTTATTTATCTCGGCGTCATGCAACTCTAAAAATGTTCTGTATGCGTTTTTCCGTTAGCTTCACTTCAGTCCCTGAGATGTGCTCTCTATGTACTTGTTTAATTAAGCCTTATTTTAAGTATATGTCCTGGAATTGTAGAACTCACTTAAAAATACTACTTTCTCTGTTAATTATATTATGTTACTTTTATTTTAGTCTTAAGTAATTTTTGCTGTTTTAGTTATATGTATGTACTGTTATAAATTTTTTGTTGCGCTATAAAAGATCTTTATTTTGATCTTATTGTGCTAATCATTTTATTAATAAATGAAATGAAATGAAAATGTTCCAATGCTCTGCCACAAATATGTCAAGAGATATACAACATGAAAATTTTAGTTAGTATAGAACGTGTCACGCCCTGTTTTCCAGTACTGCCCATTTTTCTTTATGCCTATAACCTTCCCGGGGTAAAAACAAATAACTGTGCAAAGTTTTGTGCTATTCCGTGCAGCGGTTCAGAAGTTATAAGGTAATAAACAAACAGACATTCACTTTTATATACAGTATCGGTCATATCTATAGCACGCCATTTCCAAGTGATATTGTGTGCCCCTTATGTTTATTTATTTATTTTTAAGAATTTTCAATTAAAGTTTAGTTCATTCTCAGACAAACCCCATATATACCCAAGTTCAACAGTTTGTAGAAAACTACAAAAAAGTGTAACAGATTTTCACCTAAATTTTGAACTTTTTTCCCGGAAGTGTTAGAATTTTTTTGAGTACACAGTTTCTTAGCCCCTGCAATTTTAGTCTAATAATGTGCAAATTTCAAGTGGCTACGAATTACCGTTAATTTTTTAGAATTGTTTTTGTCGTATTGGCTCCCATATAATGAATAAACTCAATTTATTTGTATATGGAAGAAAACCACAACACCTTTGGCGAAAAAAATTCTAAAAAATCAACGGTAACCTTTAGCCACTTGAAACTTGCACATTATCAGACTAAAATTGATTGGGCTATAAAACTGTGTATTCAGAAAAATTCAAACACTTCCGAGAAAAAAGTTTGAAATTTAGGTGAAAATTTGTTGCACTTTTTTGTAGTTTTCTACAAATTTTTTAACTTGGGTTTATATGGGTTTTATTAGAGAAAGAACTGTATTTTAATTGAAAATTCTTAAAAATAAATAAATAAACATAAGTGGCACACAATATCACTTTGAAATGGCGTGCTATAGATATGACCGATACTGTATGTAGATTTGTTTTCATAAACTTTAAAATGCTCATCTGACTATGCCATTCAAACTATTTCAGCGCAGAAGGTGCATAATTTAATCCAGACAATAAGACATAAGCCATAATTTGCTGACCACCTTTTGCGGAGAACTTAGGGAGTAGAATTCTCCTTTCTACGTTGCCGAAGAAGAGGGGCTGAACACCTTTTGCAGAGAACACCTTTCTGCATAGGTGGCCATTGGCCGCGCTTAGGAATTATAACCCTCACTAAGTAGAATTCTCCTTTCTGTGTTGTCGAAGAAGAGAGGCTGAGCACCTTTTGCAGAGAAAACCTTTCTGTGTAGGCGGGCTTCGGCCGCGCCTAGGAATTATAACCCTCACTAAGTAGAATTCTCCATTCTATGTTGCCGAAGAAGAGGGGCTGAACACCTTTTGTAGAAAACACCTGCGGCCACGCAAAAACTAGCAAAAATACAATTTTTACAAAGTGCATAAAAATACCTTTAATTTGAAGTATGCTATGTTGCAAAAATCCTTTTACGAAGGCGGCCTTTGTTCGCGCTTAGGGATTATAACCCTAACTACTCAGAATTCTCCTTTCTGTGTTGCCAGTTAAAAGGGGCAGAACTTCTTTCTGCGTAGGCGGCCTTCGGCCGCAATTAGGGATTATAACCCTCCCGAAGAAGAATTCTTCTTTCTGTGCTGCCAAGGAAGAGGGCTGAACACTTTTGCGTAGAACACCTTTCTGCGTAGGCGGCCTTCGGCCGCACTTACGAGATTATAACCCTCACGAAGTAGAATTCTCCTTTCTGTGCTGCCGAAGAAGAGGGGCTGAACACCTTTTTGCGTAGGCCGCACTTAGGGAATATAACCCTCACGAAATAAAATTCTCCTTTCTTTGCTGCCAAAGAAGAAAGGCTGAAAACCTTTTGCGGAGAACACCTTTTAGCGTAGGCGGCCTTGGGCCGCACTTAGGGATTATAACCCTAAAGAAGTAGAATTCTCCTTTCTGTGCTGCCGAAGAAGAGGGGCTGAACACCTTTTTGCGTAGGCGTCTTTCGGCCGCACTTAGGGATTATAACCCTAAAGAAGTAGAATTCTCCTTTCTGTGCTGCCGAAGAAGAGGGGCTGAACACCTTTTTGCGTAGGCGTCTTTCGGCCGCACTTAGGGAATATAACCCTCACGAAATAAAATTCTCCTTTCTGTGCTGCCGAAGAAGAGAGGCTGAACACCTTTTGCGGAGAACACGTTTTAGCGTAGGCGGCCTTCGCCGCACTTAGGGTTTATAACCCTCACGAAGTAGAATTCTCCTTTCTGTGTTGCCGAAGAAGAGGAGCTGAACCCCTTTTACAGAGAACACATTTCTGCGTAAGCGGCCTTCGCCCGCGCTTATGGATTATAACCGTCACGAATTAGAATTCTCCTTTCTGTGTTGCCGAAGAAGAGAGGCTGAGCACCTTTTGCAGAGAACACGGGAAATGTTTAGCTGTTTGTACAACGATGTAGGGGCGGGGGCGGAGGGGGAGGGTGCGTGGCCCCCCAAACCCCCCCCTAAACGAAAGAGGATGGACGCCGCTTTATGAAAAGATCACAGGGGAGGTGTTTGAAATAGAGGAGAAGTAACATCTCATGACAAATTTTGAATAAAAAGTGTAAAAAAACTAGTTTTAGGAAAAATTAAGTATAAAACAAGTAAGAAAGTCTAAGTTCGGGCGGAGCCGAACATTAAATACCCGGCGCAAGTATTAAATATATGTTTTTTCACCCTTCCGAAACCTTCCGCTAGATGGTAAGCCGAGGTGTATCAATTTTGAGTAAATTAGCGTCCTTCAATTTCGAAGTATTGAAGTTTCAAGCATTTCTTAAATTTACCGTTATATGAGAATCGGCCGTTATTTTAGTCCGATTTCAATAATTTTCAAC
>NW_016168170.1:0-6865 GCF_001687245.7 Rhagoletis zephyria | reverse complement strand
CAATAGACACACAAACAAACACAATAGCACCCACACACCGCCGCCGGCAACTCCTAGTCCCTCCGACAATCTGCTCTGTCTGTCAGTCAAGAATACACCGTAACGTGACATCAGTCAACATCGAACTCCGAGGATTTTCGGGTTATTCACCGTCGGTACTGTTACGTCATCGACGGGAATACCCAGTGGCAGTCTGACCTCCTTCGTCCAGGTGGTGAAAAGGGTTGCCGAGGATTTCGCAGGGGATAGGGCTAGGCTCCTTGCAGTGAAGAAGCGAGAACGTTCGGAGAGGTAACCGTTTACTTTTGAGCACTAGTCATCAATTCCATTCCCAGACGCCATGATCGAATAATCGTCAGCATATGAGACTATAGGCCTCTATATCTTCTAGTAGCGTTGAATGACTGACAGTGTCGAACGCCTTGGACAGGTCCAACGCTACTAGAATAGTTCTCTCACAGGGGCGGTTTCGGTTTAGGCCACGAGTTATCTGAGTGTTTATGGCGTTAAGTGCTGTTGTTGTACTATGCTTTTTACGGAACAAAGGTTGATGCTTCGCTGGGGTCAGAAGGTTTTGGCATTTTGTGCAGCCTTCTGGTCACTCGACGTTTGGCTTTATCCACCGGAGGATGCAGAATGAACCGCCGGCTAAAATAGCTCGCACATCTCTCCGGGTCCGACGAAGCGTGGTCACCAAAGTCTATCTCGACTCTGTCGTCGCGCTTCGTCGGGTTGGACAACGACCTCACGGTTCACCAAAGCTTGCTCACACCAGAGGCGAAGTTGCAGGTCTTCAGATGCTCTTCCCATTTCTTCCGCTTATGTACGTTCACAAGTTGCCGAATCTCCGAATTGAGATCCCTAATACGGGGATTTCCGGGATCGGCCTGACGAAGGTTGTCGCGCTCATCAGCTAGAACAGCCGCTTCGGCAGGAAAATTCGGACGTGGATCCTTAATACATCCTGCTGGGATGAAGCGAGCTGCAGCAGCGGTGATAACCCTGCGGAACTTACGTTCACCTACATGAACGTCGGTTGGTATGGGTAGTGCAGTGAAGGCGCCCTCAGTAACATCCGTGAAGCCTTTCCAGTCAGCTTTGGAAAAGTTGACATAAGTCCGGTGATCCACGGACAGGGTTGAATTGCCGTGCAACTTCGTCTCTTGGACCGCAGCTATTAATATTCCATGCCTTGCCATAAAGACAGTTATCTCCTCGTTCTTGCTCTGGAGTCCGTTACAGTTAAATTGTAGCACCTTTGTGTGCCTTGGGAGACCGATTGTGATGTGTGGTGTTAAAGAGTTGTGTTGCCTGCCGGCCCCCTGCTGTACGTGCTACAAAAGGGGGTGCTGCCTTGTGGTGGTGGTTGGCGGCGTCGCGGGGGAGGGATGCCACGGGGCACCACAGCAGGGGCCCACATAATCACTCGTCCAATCTCGTGTCTTGCGAAGTCCTGAGCACGCCCTAAAGTAGCACGAGCCGAGGCAAGACTTGCACTTGACTGATCTCACGTTACGGTATAGGAGTTGCCGACGGACTAGGAGTTGCCGGCGGCGGTGTGTGGGTGCTATTGTGTTTGTTTGTGTGTCTATTGTTGTGTTGTGTTGGGGTGTGGGTGTGTTGATTGTGTGCTGCCCAGGTGGGTGGTGGTTTGCAGTTACGGAGGTGACTCCACCCGTCACAGGCATTGCACCTGACCGAGGTGGAGTTTGTATGCAGTCGTCTCTGGCATACGCAGCAGGTGTAGTTTTCTGGCCCTGGGTTTGACTCTATACCAGCCCTGAGCAGAAGGGTGCAGAGAAGGTGTAGCCCTAGGATCGAGCAACGTTTGATGGATTTCGCCGACCTAAACGGGATTAGATCGCCGAAACAACAGCCCTTGGGCGGGTAAAACCCGGGTCATTCCGGTACGTAGAACCGGCTGTCGTGTGAATGTTCATTTGTTGCATAGTTTTGTTCCGTTGAGGAAAGCGTACGGGAAATCATTGTTATCGGCTTATTATTTTGAGATAGCACTGCTCCCAAAGCATTGGACGAAGCATCAGTTGTCAATTCAAATGGCTGGTTAAAATCTGGATATTGCAAGAGGACATCCTCTGATGCGAGTATTTTCTTAATTTTATCAAAAGCAGACATGGCCTAGAATCGAGCTTAATTTTAACACTTTTTGATTTATTTGCATCAACATGGCCATTTTCTCCTCGCAGGTATTTAGTTAGAGGTTTAACTATTGCCGCATTTTCTCTCACAAATCTACGATAATATCCAGCAAGACCAAGAAAAGAACGCAAGCCGCGCAAAGTCTCTGGAGTCTTGTAATTTACGATATCACAGACTTTATTCGGACAAGTCTGAATTCCATTGCATGAAACTAAAAATCCCAAAAAGTCAACATCTTCTTTGGAAAACTGTGATTTTTCTGAAGACACTCTCATGCCAGATTTTTCTAACATTTTCAAAATCTTATCTACATGCCTATTACGTGATCCCTCATCCTTCGAAAGGATAATTATATCATCAATATAAACATAACAAATTTTGCCTATATCTTCGCGCAAAACATCGTCGATTGCACGTTGAAAAATACTTGGAGCATTTTTTATGCCGAAAGGCGAACGACAAAATTCATACTTCCCGTTATTAAAACTGAAAGCTGTTTTCTGCCTATCCTTTTCAGACAAATTTATCTGATGAAAACCAGATTTCAAGTCTAAAGTAGTAAAGAACCGTGATGTTGTAACTTCAAGTATTTATTAATCTAATTTGTTAACAATATTCAGTAATTTTAAGTAAGAACACGTGATAGCGGAAATCGTAATATAAGCGAAGTGGTCTGTAGTTTGCAAACGTCAACTTGCGAAGGATCTTAAGAAACAGTGTTGCATTAGATGCGTTATTCAGTTCTTAGGAACAGTGTTGCATTCAGATGCATCAGTCCCTCCGCACCTAGTCAAGAACCCTCCCTTTAGTCCTCATAGGCGAGCCTTCAACTGGTTACGGTGGCGACGGAGTAAGCCTTGGTCCGTACTCACGCGATACATCATACTGCCAACTTTGCTTTGAATTACACCAGGAATCCACGGTGGACCCCGTGCATAGTTCCTGGCGTAAACGTTTGTCGAAACAGCGTACGATGATTCCGACCCGGCCCTGGACCCTTGAGTGGGAGTGGGTACAAGCATATTAAGCCGTGTTTTTGGCTGGCGGCCATGTAGCAATTCCGCTGGCAACTTATTGCTACTGCCAATGGGACAAGTTCTGTAAGTGCTAAGAATGGTTAGTAGAGAATCTAAATGATTTTTACCGTCCGCGACTGCTTTCTTAAAGGCTTGCTTAAAGGTGCGCACAAAGCGTTCAGCTTCGCCGTTCGATGCCGGATGAAAAGGCGCAGTGGTGAGATGCGTAATCCCATTGCTGTTACAAAAAACCTGGAACTCGGCCGCTGAGAATTGCCGTCCGTTATCCGTGACTATGGTATCAGGCAGACCTTCGACAGAAAATATTACTTTTAAGGCATCGATCGTTGCTTTAGCCGTTATACTGGCCATCTTTGTTACAAATGGATATTTCGAAAATGCGTCGATGCATATAAGCCAAGTAGCGTTATGAAACGGCCCGGCAAAGTCCAAGTGTAAGCGCTGCCATGGACGTTCAGCTACAGGCCAATTTGTATATGCTCGAGCTGGTGAAGATGTACTTTGCTGTTGGCATATTTCGCATTGTGAAACTTTCTTTTCTATGTGTGTATCCATAGAGGGCCACCAGCAGTGTTGACGCGCCATTTGCTTCATACGCGTCATACCCCAGTGTCCTTCATGCAGCAATTCAAGGACGGTTGCTTGTGCCGTCAACGGTAGGACCACACGCGTGTACTCTGTTCTCAATATAATGACCCCCATTTCCAAACTAAGCGCGTGCCGGTGAACAAAATACGGCTGTAGCTCGCGGTGTTGCGATGGAAGCTTCTCAGGCCACCCCTTTTCGATGAATCGCCACACTTGTTTAAGAGTGCGATCCTTTGCAGTTAGGTTTGCCAGATGTTGCACATTAAGTGGTGAAGCAGTTAGGTCAGATTCGACCTGCATGCATGCTTCACTTTGGTCGAACTCGGCATCCGGCCCTACTGGAAGCCGAGATAGAGCGTCTGCGTTACAATGCTTATCCGTTGGCCTATATCGTATAGTATACCGATAGGACATGAGCAGTAATGCCCAGCGCTGAAGGCGTTGTATCATCACAGACGGTAGTTGCTTATCAGGGCTGAATATCGACACCAGCGGTTTGTGGTCTGTGAGCAATGTAAACTGGCGACCAAACAGAAATTGGTGAAACTTCTTGACACCAAATACAATAGAAAGCGCTTCCTTTTCTATCTGACTGTAACGTATTTG
This sequence comes from Rhagoletis zephyria, assembly GCF_001687245.7. Taxonomy (NCBI): domain Eukaryota; kingdom Metazoa; phylum Arthropoda; class Insecta; order Diptera; family Tephritidae; genus Rhagoletis; species Rhagoletis zephyria. Next base: position 2,474 of record NW_016168170.1, on the reverse strand, counting down.
GTGGTGGTCAAGCGTCTTAGATGCGAACGCGATGGGCTTTTCGGACCCATCCGGCATTCTGTGCGATATAACAGCTCCTATTCCATGCGAAGATGCGTCTGTTGCCAAAATAAGGGGTAACTGGTCATCGAAATGAATTAGCAAAGGTGCTGTACTCAATTGGTGCTTAAGAGCTAGAAACGCTTTTTCTTGCTTCTCTCCCCACCGAAATTTTTCGCCTTGCCTACGTAGCTGGTTAAGCGGAGCAGCCTTATCTGCAAAATTCGATATAAATTTATTGTAATAATTAATTTTACCCAGGAATGCTTGAAGTTCCTTCAAATTTTTAGGCCGCGGCATTTCACTTATAGCTGAAACCTTAGCTGGAGATGGCGTGCAACCCGCTGCATCCAACACAAATCCGACATATTCAACTCGACGCTGCATAAAAGTGCACTTGGATTTGCGGCATTTTAACCCAGATGCTTGCAGTCGCTCGAATACTGATTGCAAATTTTCCAATAACTCTTGTATTGACTTACCAGCTACTAATATATCGTCAAGATAATTAATACACATCGGAATACCTTCAATGACTTGTTCCAATAGCTTCTGAAAAAGGGCCGGAGCGCTGGCCACTCCCATCGGCAGGCGTTGATACTGGAACAAGCCCAATGGGGTATTAACAACCATTAGCTGCTTCGCTTCTTCGGTCAGACCCACTTGCAAGTATGCGTCTGAAAGGTCAATTTTGGCGAAGATTGTGCCTCCTCTTAGCTTGCGGCACAGTTCTTCAATGCGGGGTATTGGGTAGTGATCTACCTCGAGCTGTGCGTTCACAGCTTTAAAGTCACCGCATATCCGCAAACGCCCGTCTTTTTTTTGAACCACTACGATGGGTGCTGCCCATTTGCTGAACGTAATTGGTTTCCATATCCCGCAGTCCGTTAGACGCTGTGCCTCTAATTTGAAGTCCTTCAATTGCGCGAAAGGTATAGGGCGAGATTTGAAATACTTAGGTGTCGCATCATGTTTTAACCGTAACTCAGCTTTTGAAATTGTGCAATAACCCAACGTGCCTTCAAACACATCTGCAAATTTTTTCAAAAGCCCTTCGATATTTTCGTTAGGATCCGTCGTAACGGCGTTTACGTGATGTGCTTGGCAGGCGCATAATCCCAATTCTTCTAGCAAATCCGTTCCAAGGATTTCACTATTTTGCTGAACATTAGCTACAACAAGTTTCACTAGCCGTTTAATTTGCCCATGATGAATAGTGACATCAATAGTTCCCAAAATGCTTACAGCACTTCCCCCATACGCGATTAGCTTACCAGTTGGATAGGGCGTAAGACTTGGCTTTCCAATTTCATTATATACATCTAAGCCAATCACGGAGCAAGTGGCGCCGGTATCCATCTGAAACTTGACTGGTACTTCATTCACCCCTATTTCAATCAGATATTTGTTTCCTACTTTGTTTGGCACGGTGCTCGTAATTGAAGCAACAAAGTTGATCGTTGACACACTTCGCTGAGCGTTATTGTTGTTAGTCTGCGGTTGCTTCTCCTTTTTATTATTTTTATTGTCGGTAATTGCACTTTGTGCTTTACAAACTGGTGCGATATGGCCGAAACGATTGCACTTTCGGCATTGTGCATTACGAAATTTGCATTGGCTTCTGGAGTGGTGCTTCCCGCACCCAGAGCAGGATTGAAAACAGTTACTCTTGCTTGCGCTTGGCTTAAGCTTTTTTTCAGCTTGGTGCTGTTTCAGCTGAAATACTTCGCTGCGTTCTGCTGTGCTAGATGACATCCGCTTTTTCATGGCCTGTGTTGTTTCATAGCTTTCGGCTAAAGCCATAACATCTGCGAGTGCCGGATTAGGCTTTTGTAGTGCTGCAGTGCGTACCGGTTCATGTGGCGAATTCAAAACTAAAATGTCTCGAAGCAGGTCATCTATAAATGACGTTTTGCAAGTATTGTTACTACACACGAACCTGCAATTCCGCGCTATGCCCCGCAGTTCAGCAACCCATTCTGAATACTTTTGTTCTGGTTTCATTTTCGATGACAGAAATTCGTATCTTGAGGCCAGTATGTGAACATTTTCCTTGTAGTGCGTTGACAACTTTTCTTTAATGCTTTCGTATGTCTGCGTTTGTATGTCTTCTGTGCCGAAAAGTTTGGATAGCAGCTCAAAACAGTCGGCTCCTACCCACGAGAGGAAAAATGCTCGTTTCTGTTCCTGCTTCGTGACTGAATACGCTTCGAAATGCTGGGTTAATTGTGCGATGTACGAGTCAAAACTTTGCTTTGTATGCACATACGGTGGAAAGGCTGGCACGGATATATTTGTTGAGGTTATGGTCGGCTCACGAGGATTTTCTTGCATTTTAGCATGATTTGTTTTTTGCTCTTCCAATTGTGCAATCATCCATGCTCTGTTTGTACTCAATACGTCCACTAAAAAGTCCTGCTGTTGCTTTAGCAGTC
>NW_016168169.1:7475-19832 GCF_001687245.7 Rhagoletis zephyria | reverse complement strand
CAGCATCAGCGTGACAACTAATTGGCCACGCTTTAAGGTCGTTGTCGCAGTCGCGGTCACGGTCGTCGGCAAGTTTTGGCCACTGCCAAAAAGGTAACACGAAATCGCAAAATGCAAAAAGAGCAAATCTTTTCTATGCACTTAAAAAAAACAACAACAAAAATAAAAACAAAAGCGAAAAAATGTCATTCGACAACAAAACGAAAAGCATTCCCCGCTGGCAACCAGCTCAACGCAGCGAAAAAGCAAGCGTGACTAAAGTTAATTTTGTTAAGTATTGTTTTTTTATTAATCTTACATTTTTATGCCTTGTTTTACATTATACTATTAAGTTGTTATCAATTTCACTTAGGGGAAAACCGTTATTGTAGTTCAAACAAAAATTCTGAAGGAAGGTGAATTAGAAAACTATACAAATATTTCGTTCACTTCCTCAAAAGGCCGCTGCTGGCATTGAGTAAGTAAATTATTGCTTCTAACTGGTTTAACTAAATCAACAAACATATGCAATCCAAAATAAATCAATTCATCCAATTGGCCTTGTTTTGCTTCAGGCGATGCCTGCCATTGTGAGGTGAGAATTATCGAGCACTGCTCTTTGACTAAGGCACATACTTGAGATTATGTAAACATACGAGTATGTACTTCACACAAATTATCTTAAATAATTGAAAAAGCGAACCCACCCGATTACGCTTCAAAAATCAAAAACACAAACAAATAGGAAGGAGTCTGTTTTCAGGTTGAGCCGTATTTTTGTTTTTCTTCTTAGCAAATAACACCGAATTGATGCTGAATTTTAATAAATTTCAAAACCCCTTTTTAACCTCCTAACGACCACAGGGCATCAGAGACCGAAATATTAGAAATGTTTACACAAAAAACTATATGAATCTCTACCAGTTTTAAAACGTGTTTTGTATATTTTTCTCATCATTATGGAGAAACATTGCGGTTATTATTAGAAAAGGGGGCGTGGCACCTCCCATACAAACCCAATTTTTCATCTCTGGAGGTGTTCGTGGTAGAGTACGGAAACTTTTACTTATACTTATACTTATGCTAGGTTATTTAAGATGGCAATGAAAATATGCCTTCTAGCAACCACCAAACCATAATATTGGAAGATAAATGTGTTACTGATCATCATGAACGGGAATTGTTGGTGAAACTGTTGGACCAAAATATTTCAATACAAAAATTAATTTTGGGCGGTACGAAGTTCGCCGGATCTGCTAGTAATATAATATTTTTACTTTTATCCGTTTAGCACTAAAACATTAAATTACGAGTAAGACAAAAAACTTATTAAAAAAATGTTTGTGATTTTTTTTATCCAAAATCTTAGTGAGTTTTCGTCACTGATAGTAAAAGAATATTACTATTATTTTTTAGTTCCAGTAAATAATTTGCTAAGTCTTCTTTTGTTTGGGGATTACAAATTTATTATATTTGAAAATGTCCACCAAAATATTTCGGAAAATTATTAAGACTTACGTGACCTTCCAAAATGGAGTTTTTTTTTATAAATAAAAATAGTTTCTTAAAGAATTTTTCGAAACAAATCCCCTCAGACGAAAAAACAGTTTGAGTTTAAAAAATCTGTATTTAAATATTAAGAAACAATTCAACGTAATCGTAATAATGAGATTTTGATTTTGTTTTTTAACTTTTTTTCAAAGATTGGTTTAAGAAAAACTTAAATAACTTGGCCAAAACTATACCGATTTAGACTGTAGATTTAGCTATCAGTGGAAAGTTATTTTCCCACTATTTTTATTTCTTTGCAGAAAAAACTCATTCATGTCCCAATATTTGTGTTTAGTTTTTTAAAATATCAACACATCTAAATTCAACTTGTAAAGTACTTTGAACATTTAGCGACATACTTGAACATTGAGTGACATTAATTAATACAAAAACATAAAGCCAGTTCTTCGCTTTGCTACTGGGCGAACGTCTATTTACAATATCATTAAGATTATTTCTTGCTATGCTTTTTTTCTGCCTTTCTATGGTATTTTGAAACTTAATTGCACATATCCCAGGCCCTTTAACAATAAAAAAATATATTTAAAAAAAAACTGTCTGTATCGAACTCTCATGAGTTGACGGTGCTAAGAGCCAAGTGGAGCAGAGATGAAGACAAAACGTGCGGAAGCGCGCGATATATCTCGCCTGTGGTCTTACGTTACTCGAGCAGAGCATGGCATGACAACGTTTTATTTTTCCACTTTTTTTTTAATTTTTATTGTTTTTTTTTGTGCCTTGTCTGTATGTTGTGGTTGTGTGGTTGAATGTTTGTCTCAGTTTTTTTCTACTTGACCATCAGTAATGGCATATCCATGTAGCCGGAGTTCATTGTCAAGGACAATTGGTGTTCACTCGTTTTTTTGGAGTTAAATATTTAAGGGGTTTTTTTTTGTCTTTTTCTTTATTTTTGTTATTTTTATTTTGCTTCTTGCCCCGTCATTGTTGATATTTTTGTTACTCATTGCGCTTGCGCTAATATAAACATTGCCATGGTTAACGTTGAAGCACGCAATTTAAATTATATTGTGTTATGAATTTTGAATTGAATGAAAAATAAGCGAACTCATTATTTGAAGACTTAATGGCTAGTAAATGAAGTATTTTTTCACTTGCGAGATAATATGGAAATCAGTTATTAAATGCACACAAGCGCACAGATAAATAGTTGAGAGCAATTATCTTGAAAATATTTCATTTCGCTGCAGAAACTAATTGTTGCACGCCCTCTCATAGTTGCGCACTAGTTAAACGCTATCTATCGTCTGCTATGCATCCCAGCGCAGGGGTGGCCATTTCGAGCGCATACTGCAACGATGCGCATCGGTACCAGCGGATCAGCGGACCACCGGACAATCTGCATCTCTGTTGGTAACAAAGTATTTGCATTCGATCGATCAGTGCACACTTTCATTCTGCAGCAACCTAATGAAGTAACTACATAAATAGTATGCAGGCAACAGCTGCCACATAAGCAACAACAACAACAAAAGCTACTACAACAGCAACAACAAAGCAAACTGAGTTATTATCGCTGATGGCAGCGACCAACTTCGTCTAAATTTAACAACTTTATTGACCGGCACGCGAACTCGTATTTGTACATATTTTTATTTGTTGTGCGACTTGAATAAAAGTTCTTGTTTAGTATTTAGTTAGAATTGAAAATTTAAATTTCTTAGCATTCAGTACCAAATAGCGAAATTAAATCGAAGTAGTTTTACAGAAAATGGTACAATGCAATCAGTGTGACCAGGGGCTTGTGAAAAATTGTACCACGAAGAGTATTAAAATGTAAAATGTCATATGTAATCTTATTTTTAGTTTAAATACTTTTCGTACTTATAGCTTCAGAATTCAAACTTTTTAATAATTTTTAAGGCATTTCGAAAATATTATGCATTGGCAAAGTGAAGCGATTTGTTCTGTTTGTTTTGATCAAATTCCGATCTGAGGAAATGCGCTCTGCAGCGGCTGACCTGTGCGGCAAACATAACAAGTTAAAAATAAGAGAAGTTAGTTTGAAATACAACAACTTGTTTCTAGTTTATTATCGAAATCAAAAGCTGCCATTGTGTACAAATTTTCTCTTTGTCGCTTTCTTCGTACAAGTTGGGAAAATTGTTTAAAACTATTAAAAATGTCGAATTAGCGCTTTTATTTATATGGATCAAAACAAGCAAGGCTTTTCAGAATTTCACTGGCGATTCGGCTGGCAGCCACGACCTTGAAAACAGAATTTTGTTCAAAAATAATAATCACAAATTTTTCAAAGCAGTCGCAGAAGAAAGTACTAAAAATGAATTAAAAAAACTAAAATCGAAAAGTGCTGATAAAGCTACTGGTTCTCCAAAATCTGAAACAACATGACATATGTATCTGGTTTGGCTTGTAAGCCCTGTTTAAACAACGATTTCGCCATTATGCTAGATTCGAATTGTTTTTTTAAAAATACTTGACATCCGCATTCGCACCCGCATCCGCGGATGTTAGTTGTTAGATATTCGCATCCACATTCGCATCCGCGGATGTCTAAAATTCCACATCCGCAACATCCCTAGTATGCATAACCTAATGACAGTTAAAACAGATAGTAACACGACTACATAAAAGCAGAAGGAAACGAACGAAAAATGACACTGAAGATGGCACAACGCCGAAACCGGTTTGTCTCCAAACCAAATTTGACAAGGGGTGACGGAAAATCGTTCCACAATACAGCATACTCCCACCCCTTCGGAAACACAAACAACTAAAAAGCAGAAAAATTATGTATTACTTGAATCATGAATGAAAATTTATTCTTCATTCGAAATTATTTGAATGATGAATAAGATTTTATTCGTTATTTGAAATTACTTGCGGCAAATTATGCGTTTGTCCCGTATGGGTGGAGTAGGGGTTACCTTCGATAACCTGCTCTCCTTCTCCGCGCACCGGCAGCACTTGGGGCAAAAACGAAGAAACGTTGTTTGGTCCCCAGCGACTAGTTGGGCATAGTGAATGAGGCTACAGACTTGTCTGAACGCCGCATTCGAGACAGCGACAGGATGGTTTCTGATGTCGCATGAGAACCTCCTGCACAGCGAGGCCCAAATGCTTCCCATAAGGGAAAAATGCTCAGCAAGCAGCGTCACAGACGTGAGCACCTCAACAGACCCTTGCTCGAGGAAGAGCCTCCGCTGAGACACGTCAGAGGATACCTGTTCGAATACAGGGACGCGGCCAGATATACACTGGCCTTCCAATAGACTCGACGAGTGATCAACAGCATTCATAGGGAGTCGGTCACCACCTCACGTGATTGGAGCCCAATCACCTCCTGTAGAAGAAACGGATCTTCACCTGCCAAGAGAACCCCGCGTTACTCTGGCCCAGTTACGGTGTGGTGGATATTGCCGCCGTCTCAACAGCTACATGTCCCAATATCCCCAACGAGTGCCCGACATGTGGAGACTCCCCGCATGACACCAACCCATGCCAGCTCAATCCCACAATTTTGAAGAGTTTTTCGAATGTCTGGCTTGCCTTCCTTGAGTTAGATTTTTACTATATTTTTATATATTTATTAGTTTCTTTTCCAAAATTACTTGCCACATACTGACTGGTTTTAAGTTACAAAAGCCCGTGGTGAATAAACATTAGCTTCTGTATTCTTCAGTAGTTTCTTCGTTTCACAGAAAAAATATGAAAATGTGATGTGTGTATGTATCTATATGTATATGTCCGTGCCTACCAGCGAACATGTTAGTACTATGATTGCCAACTAAAAAATTATTACCGCAATCAAATCGAAAATTAGCGCCAATGGCATGCCCACTGACTTCTTAACCCAAAGCCCCATTTGCGAAATTTGAAAATTTACAACATCATAAAAGAAGTCGGTAAAATCGTGAATGTTAAATGCAAAAAGCGCAAACTGAACTGCTGGGCCAATCAGCTGAAAACAACAGCAGCAACAACAACAAAAGCTGAAAACACTGCAGTATTAATAATGCCAAATACTTCCGCTATGGCGGCATCATTACTGCAGTGCTGAAAAACCGAAGCTGATGCATATTAATACATGTACCTATATATTAGGGTGGTCCAAAAATGCATGTGGGGCAAAGCACATATCAGCTGTTTTTTGTTTACATGTTGCCTGCATTTACTTGGTGCTGTTAAGGAATAGTGAATGTGCTTTCAATTTTTATCTACTTAAAACCAAATTTGTGAAAAAAAATTCAATTTCCAAGAGTTTGCATTTAAGAGACAAAAACAAAACAACGCTAATCAGCTGTTTCTCAAATTCTTGGCACGAAATCTGTTTTTTTGCATTCCCGTACTTCTGAATTATGTTCCATTTTTGAGAGCAAACTTTTCGCTTATTCTCTAATTACCGGATCCGGTCGGGATTCTTAGGGAAAGAGCCTACTAACTAAAGATACTTGAAAAGATATATGTAAAATATTAATTCCAACATATCTGCAGTAAAATTAGTTATTTTGTACATACATAAGTTCATTTTCAATGAAATAAAAGTTTTATTCCGTCAAACTTAGAGAACTATTTCTTAAGTTTTCTTGAGTGCTTTTACTCCTTTGCGGACTTTTGTACAACATATTGCACAAATTTGAGGTAGCCCTAATAGCTACCCAAAACAACTTTTGAATGTTTTTTTTTTTACTTTTGGTATTATGAGTCTCTATGAACCTTGTAATTATAAGGAAAAATTTTTATATTCATCAGGGACGGATTTGACCGGTTAAAATTCCGACTTTACTTGGTTTTTTACCACCCTAAAGTACATACACACATACGTATGTCGATATGCATATGTGCCAAGTGCCAAGCGCCAAAGTCATAAAATAGCGTTTGCGAAATCTAAGCAAATATTTTTAATTCATAGCCGTTACGCTTAATTAGGCAATTGCATAAAAGCCGCTACTATGGCAAATTTTGTTTTTGTCCGTTGTTGCTGTTGATGCAGCGGCGACCACAGACGGCATCACTGTTGTAATGCAAATACGATTAGCTGCCGACAATTCGCCCTGTTCAACGATTGATTGGCGGCGGCGGCGGCGGCAATAGCGGTTAGGTGCGAAAAAACTCAACCGGCTGTATTGGCAGGCAATCTCACACTTGCTGTGTTTGTTTGCCAGCGTCGGGCAACATGTGTGCCAACAAAGGCATTCATTGATTGAATTGAACACGGATGAGGCAATGGTCCAATGCAACAACCGGCGCTAAACGGTGCAGATATCATCATCTCCAACAGCACCTTCAGCACTGGAAGCGCCTCAGCTGTTGAAAGCCAACAGCCGCTGATGCTGCAAACGCAAAGCCATACAAATACGTACCCATACCACTCAGTGCGTATGAGACACAGCAGCAGCAACACTGAATCTTAGCTACAAATGCAACGGCGGCAACAGCAGCGGCACCACTGCCTCTATGTATATTTGTATCTGGCCGTGCTTCGGCTTGGGCTTCGAATTCACTTTATCAATTGGCAATCATAAACTAATAAATCAAGTTTAAACGCCAACATGCAAGCACGACAACAACAACACTAACAGCACACCAGTTGCCAACTGCCGTTTTATTTCGTCATTGAATGCATTTGTTCATTCATTAAATCTTCCGCTGCCCGCCGCTCGCTTGCTTACTCACTCCATCGCTCCATTGGTCGTTCAGGGGCGCTGCTGTGCTGCGCATGTGCACTTGACATTGCCGGTCATCGTCGTCGCTGTCGTCTGCTAAAGCAGCAGACAGTCTGCTGGCTGGCTCAGCTTGGCCGATCCACATTTGTGCATCGCCCTTGCCCCGGTAGCCATGCGTATGTATGTATGAATGTATGTAGGCAGGTTGCTGTTGCTACTTCTCGGCAGCCGGTGTAACCTGTTCGCCTATTGAATTTCAGTTCGGAAACAATTGCTCTGCGCTTCCAAGTAGCTGATGGCGACCAGTGCGCGGAAACCACCGCTATTGGCCGCGTTTTCAATTTCATTTAGTGAATTTTTTCGCTGCTTGTGCCAACAACTTTTTATCGTTGGATTTTATTTACTAAATACATATGCATGTACATATCTACGTGCGTGCGAGAATGTGTGTGCTTGGGTGATGTGGCTGTGCGTTTCAGCCGAACGATATACATAGTTGTTTTTGTTGTTTCTGCTCTCAGTTAGTGCACGTATATTAAGTTTCCTGCCACTTAGTCGCTTTAGTTTAAATAAATGTTTAAACATAGCCATACGCACACTCTTGAGGCCAGTAGCCAGTTTGAAACCCGCTACAACGGCAGTAACAACAACAGCCCCAACCTTTCATATTGGCAGCACGTGTTCTTCTTATGCCAACGTCGAATATGCACAGACATCGAGAGTAGAGGTATGCGCCGCCGCCGAGTTATGAAAGAATCGGCGGTGGCGGCCGCGCTCGGCGCCTAAGGAATTCTATACCAAATTTTTATGATGTATGTACCAACATTGAAATACATCGTTACTAAAAATTCGTATAAAAACACAATTTTACAAAATGAAAATTACATTTTTAAAGAAATTATTTTTGCATAATTTGGCCGCTGGACAAGAATATGATCTCCTATCCTTATTTTTCTAAAAAGAGCATAACTCAGAAAAAACATAGGTAACATATTTTTCGATCGAAAGCATTTATTACAATTAAATTTGGGTCGAAAATTGGTAATCGAACGATTTTTTAACGCCAATATCTCAGAAAGCAGTTTTAACAGCAGCGGCCTCATCATCATCTAACCACTCAATTATTGGAGATAAAACAAAGACAAGTTGATTTTCCTGTGTATTTTTTTTTTAATATTTTAAACAAACTCAATAAACACTTTTTTTTGCTAATTTTTACATTCGTATGTTATTTAATTCTGGGGTCCCACGTACCTATACAAGTACTAGGTGGCTGTGTGAAAATTACGTTAGCATTAGCACCGGCATCGCCGCCGCCGCAACGCATGTCGGCGTAAATCTCTAATCCAGAGCAATCAGGTATTGTAGAGTACATATAAAAATGTATATGTATATGTAGGCATCACATCAGTACACGTACATAATTGTCAGCGCTTGGCTGTTGCTCCTTTCAGAACAGATGATTAAGATTTTTCTTGTTTAATTTGATTGATACGTGATACTCGTATTGATTGGATATTTGTTTTTTTTTAGTTTTTGCTTTTCATTCAGTTTCTGTTACTTACATATAGCGAATTTGATACTTTTTTTTAAAAAGCTATTTACTTTAATTGGCATAGAGTTTCACAGCTCAGGCTGTGACAACAATAAAATGAACTTTAAAGCACGGTTAGAGGTCAAGTGCTCACAAGACTTAAGCACGAGCTAATGAAGCTAATGAAATTTTGAAATTTACTGCACATACGACTTTGGCCTTTAGTGAAGAAAACTTAAAATTAATAATCAGGGTTATTCACGGCGTAGCAACAAAAACAGCTGATTTTTCGTTTCTTTAGGTAAATGAATTTGTTTACAGAAAAATTAATTCAGGTAGCTGTTAAGTAGTTTTAAAGGGGGTATATTTGTAGTCCAAATTAAGGCGACACTAAAGTTCTTTGCAGTTCGACATAATTTTCAATGGAATATCTGTCGAAATATGTAAATAAAATATGTATGTTTTTCTTAAAAAAAGCGTAATTAACTACATATATTAAAAGATATATTTACTAGAAAGAGCATAAAAATACCTTTGATTGATAATTTTTTATAGATATTTTAATATAACATGAAAATTTGAAATAAGAAATAGCGCGATATTTTCTTGTAAATTTTCGCCTGCAGAGCCTTTTTTCTTTTGTCATATAAAATATCATATATATCATATTTTAATATTTAGTGATATAACCGAAGAATTTTTTATTATAAATCAGATATTTAATTAAAGGTGTTTTTGTGCTCTTTCTTATCTTGTGCATATCTTTTAATATAGTTAATTACATTTTTTTTTTTAAGAAAGACATAAATATTTATTTAAAAAAAAAAAAATGGTCCTAATTTCTATATATATCTAAAATATATACACATCTAATCAAAGGAAAATTGGTTTAAAATTTTCAAAGTTTAAGCTTTTGAAACAATTGAACACTAGCAGAACCGGCGAATTTCGTCCCGCCCAAAATCATTTTTTTTTATTGAAATATTTTGGTCCAAGATTTTCACCAGCAATTCACGGTCACTATTTATATGCTTATATTATAGTTTGGTGGTCGGAAGGCATACTTCCAAGGCAGTATTAAATAGCCCAATGAAAGTGTAATGTCCGCGAAGAAGTTCCTGGAATTTCCCCAATGATCCGGCATTTCACATCACGGTTAATCGTAAAGAAATCCAGTATACATAGTAATATTGGAAATTCACGTCCATGTGGCCAATTGGGGCACACGGGAGGTCGGCATATTCGGCCGTACAGCACGTCGATGTAATCGGAAATTCATAATACTTTTTTCCACTTGGCTCTTTTTTTTGTAATTGTATTGTTCTTCTCGAATATGAGCCAAATCGCATCATACATTTTTTACGGCAATATTTTCCTTTTCTGATCATACATAAGAAATAAGTATATAGATTCCACGTTTACCCTCAATAGCACCGCCCCTATGAATTTGCACCAAAACAAAATGTATTCGATTGAAATCAGATAAAGTCGTGAAGTCCCTTAATATGCTTTCCATGCATCTCTGTAAAAATATTGCTATTGGTGGTGCAACTGCATTTCAATTGCAGTTAAGAATATGTGAGGAAAAATCTAAACTCAGCAGATCGCTAATTTTTTTAACTTCTGCTAAATTCTGGGTAGTGCAATACATATAAAATGCATTCAACAAATTTTCATGTGCGAGTTTTAAATTTTGTACGAATTTATGCGAGGTTTGCATAATCTGTCCACAATTTATATCTCCAAGTGTAATAGTAGCCAGTGTTCTTCGCGTTAATTCTTAGCTTCACTTTGGTTGCCCAATCACTGATTACCTTCAGTGTCTGAATTTTCAGAGTGTTGAGGACTGACTACAGAATAAAAAACCAAACCCTGGCGGTTTTTTTTCTATTTTTGAAATTAAAAAAATATTTGATGCAGCCTTTAAATTTGATTTTCTTCTTTCTGAAACATGGTTGAAAAGATATAAGGGAATCAAATCAGTGAGGGTGTAAATAAGACTCTATTTCTAAAATATATTTGAAGAGGGTTGCGACCTGTTTGGAAGTTCAAATGGAATTTAGTTAACTAGTTTTGAGATTGAAAATCAATTTTAGTAACAATTTAAATTTTGTATTTTATATGGGTATTTTAAAATATTTTTTACGAAGGTTGCCACTTGATTAGTAATTAAAATGAATTTATTTGAAAAGCTAAAAAAATTTTTTTCTATGGATGCCAAACAAGAGGTATATAAGAAAGGTGTATTTAACAAACATTCATAAACAGCATAAATTTCTTCACAAAACCTAAGTAACTTTATTCTCCCAGTTTGGAACTATCCACACACAGGTGCCACAGGTGCTCATTTGCATACACAATTGATTCTCATATTTATTGCTAAGTGAACACTTTACTCCAAATAAAATTAACGCCATAAAGAGAAAATCGAGGCACGTCCGAGTGAATGATGGCCCATCATTAGGGGCGAGCCAAATGCAAGCCTATACAATGGAAAAAGGTGCACGAAACTCGGCTATTTAAGAAAGTAAATAAGTGCGTAAGTATGTAAGCATGAATGCATGTTATTCGACGGCTATATGTATACGCATGCGTCCAATATCTGCAGGTACTTATTTATAAGTAAATATATGTTTGTAAACCAAAACTGGTGTGCTTGGAAGTGTTCGTGTTCGTGTTCGTGAGCAATGCAACGCCCCATAATCATACGAAATTAAAGCGTATAATTAAAGCGAATGAAGTCTTTAAGTGTGATTGCAAAGTATTCACATACAAACATGTTGATTTAATTGTACGTATATATTTAGTATGCGATAAGTCCTTAAGGGAGTAAATCAAAAATTATTGCCATCAAGTCAAACGGAATTGAGCGTAGACGAACCATCAACAAAATGTTTTGCTGGGCCACCTGAAATCACAGCGTCCAACAAGTGCTGCACTGCCGGTTGATGATCACAAAATTGCTGAAGGTGATAATGTTGAACGCTCTTGTTCGCTGATGACATGTTACCGATTATGATGAGTTGAGTGTTGAGTGTTGAGTGCTGAGTGCTGAGCTGCTGAGCTGCTGCTTGGTGGAAACGGTGTAAATATGCCACAATAAAATCAATTAAATCAACATTTAAAGGCCAGCAGCTTTTCGCACGGCTAGGAGCGTTAATTCGAGGCAATAATGAAAACGTTGTAACAGCAAATTAAAATACAAACACAAAACAACAACAACAACCACAACAAGAGACTGTGATAAACAAGTTTCACTACTCCAAAAACTGTGCGACTTCACGATGTGCGGACCACGGTTGCCATTTCGAAAATATTTTTCGAACCAAATGGTAAAAAATTGAGCAATTTTCATCACATCGGAAAATTTATTCCTCTTTATCAAGAAAATATGCCAATTCAGTTTTTATAACGATTTTTTTTTTATAGTGCATCCAAAGTGCATTACAATTGTATATTATTAACATCATATCATCATATCATATGAACTAAATCACACAATTCTCCAAAGGCCGCTTCACCCAATCCGTTTTTAATCAAACTTACTTGATCCCAACAAAGTTCAATATTAGTACAGTTTTTGAAGTTACCTTCACTCAGCCTCAATTTGCGAAATTGAAATTCAATTATGTCTGCATCATTTAGCAA
>NW_016168169.1:0-6119 GCF_001687245.7 Rhagoletis zephyria | reverse complement strand
AATAGTAGCCAGTGTTCTTCACGTTAATTCTTAGCTTCACTTTGGTTGCCCAATCACTGATTACCTTCAGTGTCTGAATTTCCAGAGTGTTGAGGGCTGACTACATAATAAAAAACCAAACCCTGGCGGTTTTTTTTTCTATTTTTGAAATTAAAAAAATATTTGGTGCAGCCTTTAAATATTATTTTCTTCTTTCTGAAACATGGTTGAAAAGATATAAGGGAATCAAATCAGTGAGGGTGTAAATAAGACTCTATTTCTAAAATATATTTGAAGAGGGTTGCGACCTGTTTGGAAGTTCAAATGGAATTCAGTTAACTAGTTTTGAGATTGAAAATCAATTTTAGTAACAATTTAAATTTTGTATTTTATATGGGTATTTTAAAATATTTTTTACGAAGGTTGCCACTTGATTAGTAATTAAAATTAATTTATTTGAAAAGCTAAAAAAATATAATTTTTTTTATGCCAAATAAGAGGTATATAAGAAAGGTGTATTTAACAAACATTCATAAACAGCATAAATTTCTTCACAAAACCAAAGTAACTTTATTCTCCCAGTTTGGAACTATCCACACACAGGTGCCACAGGTGCTCATTTGCATACACAATTGATTCTCATATTTATTGCCAAGTGAACACTTTACTCCAAATAAAATTAACGCCATAAAGAGAAAATCGAGGCACGTCCAAGTGAATGATGGCCCATCATTAGGGGCGAGCCAAATGCAAGCCTATACAATGGAAAAAGGTGCACGAAACTCGGGTATTTAAGAAAGTAAATAAGTGCGTAAGTATGTAAGCATGAATGCATGTTATTCGACGGCTATATGTATACGCATGCGTCCAATATCTGCAGGTACTTACTTATAAGTAAATATATGTTTGTAAACCAAAACTGGTGTGCTTGGAAGTGTTCGTGTTCGTGTTCGTGAGCAATGCAACGCCCCATAATCATACGAAATTAAAGCGTATAATTAAAGCGAATGAACTCTTTAAGTGTGATTGCAAAGTATTCACATACATACATATATATGTACGTATATATTTAGTATGCGATAAGTCCTTAAGGGAGTAAATCAAAAATTATTGACATCAAGTCAAACGGAATTGAGCGTAGACGTAACATCGATAAAATGTTTTGCTGGGCCACCTGAAATCACAGCGTCCAACAAGTGATGCACTGCCGGTTGACGATCACAAAATTGCTGAAGGTGATAATGTTGAACGCTCTTGTTCGCTGATGACATGTTGACCATTATGATGAGTTGAGTGTTGAGAGTTGAGTGCTGAGTGCTGAGCTGCTGAGCTGCTGCTTGGTGGAAACGGTGTAAATATGCCACAATAAAATCAATTAAATCGACATTTAAAGGCCAGCAGCTTTTCGCACGGCTAGGAGCGTTAATTCGAGGCAATAATGAAAACGTTGTAACAGCAAATTAAAATACAAACACAAAACAACAACAACAACCACAACAAGAGACTGTGATAATCAAGTTTTACTACTCCAAAAACTGTGCGACTTCACGATGTGCGGACCACGGTTGCCATTTCGAAAATATTTTTCGAACCAAATGGTAAAAAATTGAGTAATTTTTATCACATCTGGAAATTGAGTAGAGTTCATTCCTCTTTATCAAGAAAATATGCCAATTCAGTTTTTATAACGTTTTTTTTTTTCACCCAATACATTTTTAATCAAACTTACTTGATCCCAACAAAGTTCAATATTAGTACAGTTTTTGAAGTTACCTTCACTCAGCCTCAATTTGCGAAATTGAAATTCAATTATGTCTGCATCATTTAGCAACTCAGGAAATAGGTCGAGTAGCGGCCAAATTTTTATTTATAATTTATAATTTTAAGATGTTTAATATCTTTTCGATTGAAATCGAATATTATTTTCATATGCTAAATGCTATGATTAAAGTTTTGCTACCTTTCCACATTAATATTGGTCACCGAGTAATTGAAATTAGGTCCATTTGGACCAAAACGGCAACCGTGGTGCGGACATCTCGTGACGATTGAGCAACCAGTTGACCAGCAAAGCAACGACTGCAAAAACAACGATTCAGCAAGGCATTGTGTGGTGGTGCAAGCAAAAAAAAAATACAAAAAAAAGTGCACAAAAGTCAATGCAAACAACAGAAGTGAAATGATTTCCAAGGAGTTCAAGGTTATCAGCAAACAACAACAACCACAACCACAACCCTAGGATTGCTCACTGCCAGCAGCTCATTGACATATTGTAAATAAAACGGAGCGTAAAAAATGCGACAGTAAACGACGACCAGCAGCTCATGCGACTACGTATTACAACAACAGCGATCACAACAACATTTACCAGCAGAAAGAGGCTGTTGCAATCTGCCAATCCAGAAGATGCTGGCCAACCCCAGTCGTGACATATGTACGCAACTTCCGACGTCGCTATGACGATTTCATTGTTGCTGCTTTGTGCGCTGCCGTTACATTGGCAGCGCATGCAAGTTTTGGTTGCGACTTCCACGCTGCATGTATGTGAGTATGTGTGCCACTAGTCACTAGCCAATAGCCGGGCACTCCTTGGCATTGCCGCTTTCAATTTTTAATTTTTTTTTTTGCTGCCGCACAATTCAGTTCAACGTAGTCCGGTGGCTTTGCAGGCTACTTGGTCAGTGGTAGCTGTTGTGGTTCAGCTTGGCTAGCAGCCTCTGTGCTGATTCATAAAGCAAGTAGCGTGCGCAGATCAGTCAAATAGTCAAAACGCGGCAATTCGTCTGCCAGTTTTCAACTTCTTTTTGACTTCTGTTGCGAATAACTTTTGTTTACATATAAATTATACGTACATGCATACATACATACATACGTGTATGTTAGGGTGCTTTTTTTGCGACTGTTGTTTTTTTTCACTCCTACCTCGAAATTTTGTGAAAAACACCTAAAAAAACTTCCTGAAAATCTTAACCCTTAATAGTAACATTAAGTACTCGGCCCAGTCGTGCAAAGAGTTTCTATATAAAATACACGTAAACTTTTATTTTTTTCTACATCTCAGAGGCATTTTATGGTATAATAGTGACCCGTACTAAATCGCTGGTGGGAGTAAGGATTACGCCACAATGAATACTTTTGTAGAGCCTTTAATTCTGAAGAAACCCCATCATTGACCAAGATTATATCGTAAAATGCCTCTGAGCTGTAGAGTTTAGAAAAAAATCAAAGTTTACATATATTTTATATTTTATATATTTTAACGTTAAAGTGTTTTCCAGAAAATTTCGAGGAAGGTACGAAAAAAAAACAATAGTCGCAAAAAAAGCACCCTAGTGTATATGTAATTTTAAATAATTGCATTTTAATTTTCTGGGGCGCGCTACCATTGAAATTGATCGCTCATCAGCTACTGCGCAAAGGCAAGCCAAAGCGAAGCAACACTGCTGGGCCGCAGTTTACAAGAGCTTATACTTTTTATGTCTGCATTCCGTTTTGGTAGTTCAATTCGATTATGCTCACTTTTGTTTTTTTCTTTTTTAGAGGCACTCAATCGTATCGCTGTCTCTTTCGCGGTAGGCTAAAATGTCTGCAATGTCAATTCAAACATTCCTTGAATTTAATTTTGAAAAAATATGCGCAATTTGACATTTCTGAACTGCCTGCGGTAGCAACGTTTTGTCAACATTTGACAACTTAACGACAGGACAAATTTAGGTTCGCATCTTAAGTCTTTTGTTCTAAGAGGAATGCGACGAGATTGAGGAGTTTAAAAAGGAATTTTTCTGATGTTCATGAAAAATATGCCATACCGATAGCGATACCGATTATTATCGATTATGGTGATTTACTATGTATGCATCAGTTTTTTTTTGTGTTCATTTAGATACATATGTGCATGCGTACATTTGCATGTATAACGGTTGGATTAATTTTACTTATTCTTTTGTAAGATCATTAAAATGTAACGCCATTTCTGATGTAATGCGTGCCATCTTAACTGCTGCCTGAGTGCATTTTCACATAAAAATGCTGTAAAAACTTTAGTACTTGCACAGGAAAAAACAGTTTGTTTTTAAATTTTTTTTATTCCTTTTTGCAATATGTATTTCTTTAAAGAGCAGTTAACACTTTTAAAGTCCAATAAGCTCGTCTAACTGGCTAATTATTTTGAAGTATAAAAATAAATTTGACCACGAATCTCGTCATTACACATGCTTGTGTGTGTGGCTTATTGAATAATAGTCTGCAGCTGTTATGTAGTGGAAGCCACGAGTCACGCAACGACGCAGCGTCCAATGAAGTATTCGGCAAATAGTATTCTTTATAGAAAAAAATATATATTTAGCAGCGAACACTTCCTTGGTTTATAAAACAATATCAAGCGCTAGCGCTCGCACAGCTGTGTCGCCTAGAGCATGTATTTAGTACCTCTTTATCTCAAAATTGAATTTGAACCGCAAATCGCAGCTCAAAAAATCTCCGCTTCAAGATAAAGCGCAGCACTTCAGTAAAAAGTTGACGAAACCACAAAGGTACCTTCAATTAACGAGGTGTGTACTGTGATTATGATTTAAGCAGATTAAAGCTGCTGCGTATTTAGGTACGGCTTAGGCGGGAAAAAATGTAGATATTAAAAGCGAGCTGTCAAATTTGATGTGCTCCGCGAAAGTTAGTGCCCACGCAATTCCAGTTGAACACAGCATGCGCGTGCAATGTGGTTTATTGATTACGAAGGCGACGAGCAGCAGCTATTTAGGTGTAAGGAGCAGCCGAAATGCACATACATAAAACATACATCAAACTGTAGCTTTGTTTGCTTAAAAAAATAAAATAAATAAAAAAATAATAATTTCTGGTAGGCCCTCTGCGTGGCTCGGAATTTCTTACCCTAATTGACGTAGCGAAAAGTAGAGGCCTCACCTTTTCTAGCTTTTCACAATACAATGCCAAGTGTATACAAACACACAACTTGGATAAATTATTTTGGGTTTCAATTATAAAGTAAAATAAAATAAGCCACACTCAAATACTTCACTACCCAATTCCTTTAAAGCTGCTACACAAAAGCGGCTTAAATTCAAATGTTATACATACCCAGCTTAAAGCTGCTTTTGCATGTGCTTTAAAACATTCAATGATGTAATTTAATATTTCGATTTTTCACTCAAGTTGTTAACAATAATTAATCACTGTTGACAACAGAAATAAAATTATTTAAATACTACCATTACTATATCTCTAAACACATAAATAAGCAAAATATGTATAGGTATGTAAATGTCAAACGACGAAAACAAGCAGTGATTCTCGGTGTCATTGGCTTGGATTCGTTCCATCGTTGGCATTTGTTTTTTTTTTTTGATGTTTTTTGTTTTGATCATTTTCTTTCGTTTGCTCATCGCTTATGCAGCTGTTATTTCTTTTCCATTTCTTGCTTCTTAATTTTTTCTGCCTTATGTATGTGTGTGTGGGCATTGTTGGTACCAATTGTTACGAATACACCTAACAGATATGCTTGCTTTTGTTATTTTTCCTTGCATGCAAAAGCAAAACAATTTTAACTAGTTCAACGACCATGTTTTCCACTTATCTGCACCAGCATTCATTATTCTTGCATACAAATAGGCCTTAAGTAAAAATGATGAACAAATGTGAAGCCAGCGAGAAATTCGGTAATTAGAATGAGACAATAAAGAGGAAAGTGGAAAACATAGTGAATAACTCAGTGAGAAGGAAGAACAGTATAAATAATTTTTGGACCAAAAAGTTATGGATAGGCACAGTGGCCGAGCATACTTAGACATTTACAAAAAAATATTGTTTTTTAAATAAAAACAAGAAATTTAGCCAATACTGGTAAAGGAAAGGAAAATCTATTATTGCCATCAGTTCAAATTACAAATCCCAAAAACCCCGGGGGTATGTGCCAAAAATCCCGGGATTTTCGGGACCTTAAAAACGCCGGGATCCTGGGATCCCGGAATTAACATTCCTAGTACATACATACATATATCATAGAAGATTGTGTTGGTTATTGACCGTTTAATATAATTTAATTATTTATTTTTGAATAAAAATAAATATAAAAGTAAATAAAGCAGAAAGAATTTTAATGTGTTATTTAAAATATGGCCTATAAC
>NW_016168168.1:19627-19834 GCF_001687245.7 Rhagoletis zephyria | reverse complement strand
TCGATCGTACGATTGTCGTCTCGTTCACGACTGTGACGATTCGACCCCAGGCTTCTAAGGGATATCCCGAGTCTCCTATCAAAGAAATATAAAAGAAACAATCACAAAATTAATCTATACATATAATAAAATTGTAACAGGTCGATGTCTGTACATTATAGATATTAAAGAAAAATTAATGTGGGAGGTCTTTATTAGAGCACCAGA
>NW_016168168.1:18974-19351 GCF_001687245.7 Rhagoletis zephyria | reverse complement strand
TTGAATATTGCAATATGGGTATCAAACTGAAGGGGTTTAGGAAATTTTATTGCCGAAAATATTTTTAGGGAGGGCTGTTTGAAAATATTTATTGTATTAAATTGATAAAATAAATGAAATCTATATCTACATCTAGATATATAATAAAATTGTAACACGTCGACGGCTGTACCTTATAGATATTAAAGAAAAATTAACTTGATGGGTTTTTATTAAAGCCAAATAAACAATTTTTAGAATTTTTGAATCTCTGTCTGTCTGTATATTTGCACGCGCATCAGGTGAAAACATGGAATTGAATGCAGTTTTCACCGATGTATCGCTAGAGATCTAACTTCCAATATAGAAGAAAAAATTAGAGAGTTGCCACCTGTGTT
>NW_016168168.1:9493-15091 GCF_001687245.7 Rhagoletis zephyria | reverse complement strand
GCAACCGTAAATAAAACCAAAAACGGTTTACTTACTCGTTTAGCGACTATCCGAGAAGGAAGACATCCAGCCACCAAGCTCCAGAAATTAGGGTGTGTCGGAAAGTTCAAGCAAATTTAGGCCGGTGGCCTAAACAGTCTGCATTCGCGCTTCTATACGGTGTTAACAACCAGGGGTCGAATCGTCACAGTCGTGAACGAGCAACTCGTTATCTAAAAATTTGAATTTCGGATTATGACAGTCGTGAACGAGCAACATTTATCGAAATTTATCGAAATTCGGTATGATGACAGACGTGAACGAGTAACTGGACGTACTCGTTCCTTCTTAGTGTCATTCGATCAGCAACTATCAATCGTGAGCGCGCTAAATTTAAGCGAATTTTTAAAATGTAAGCAATTTTCAAGGCAATGTAAATTTATTAACAATTTTAACATTTATTTTAATAAAGACTAACTACAACAAGATGAATTCAACACAAAAGAATTTAATGGCCAATGCGCTGCTCCTCCATGTTGGCAATTGATTGCTACAATTTTGTATGTGTGGTCAAAAATCTTTGGAAGTATGCATACAAATAAATGTGTATTAGTTAACAAATATTTAATATTTTGTATGAAAAACTTACTATCATAGCGTTAAGACTATGGGAGCCCTTTTTATTGAAGTACATATGTTCATTTTGGGTTGGCTTCTGCAAACCTATGTGAGTCCCATCTATACATCCGATAACTAAAATGATACAAAAAAGGTTGATGTACATAAATTCAATATATGTACATATCTACATACATAAAAGTGTTTATATTTATGTGCATTGGTTTTTTATTTACCTCCGGGTATTCTGTAGTTCTCCATAAACCACTCCTTACATTTTTGCGAGTTGTCCACATCAAATTTTATAAATTCAGGGCATAGCTAATTCTTCATTTGCAAAGGAACATGGGAAGTTAATTTGGACACTGTACTCTGGCACATTCCAATTATGTAGTCACTTCCAACCGTGTGTTGGTAGCTGCCACTACCAAGAAGAGAAAGACTAGCAGCTAATTGCAGGACTGGTGGAACGGCTTTGGTGTCATGGCTCGAAAAATCAATTTTTTGCGGACATGTTGGAATGCTTCCTTGTTAAGCCGAAATTGCTTGATGAATCAGCAAAATTAGAAATTTAGATGACTGTCACATTTACTACATTTATAGTACTTACGCATTATTTGATAAAGCCAGCGGATCGCTTTTGTCCCGCAACTGTTTGCGCACAATTTTTTCATCCGTTTCGCTGTCGCTTGAGCTAAGATAAAACTAAAAACTGGGATCCATCTTGTTTTGCAGTTTATTTTTTATTTTTGGTTCACTTATTTTGGCATTTCAACGTCTATTGTTACTGCCAAATAGGAAGAAGAAGACAAAAATAATCGATAAACAAACATTCAATTACGATTCGTCAGCTTTCGAATGTAATCATCCGATAATGTGCATTCGAAGATCGAATGACGAAATTTTCGATCGTACGATTGTCGTCTCGTTCACGACTGTGACGATTCGACCCCATGCTTCTAAGGGATATCCCGAGTCTCCTTTCAAAGAAATATAAAAGAAACAATCACAAAATTAATACTATATAAAAAAGAGAAGTAAAATTAGCCAACCTATTAGGTGTGTGGCTCTATCGCCGCCTTCAAAACGTCTCTCATGGGACACATTCCACACATGTGAATCGTGGCATGCGCCTCCAAAACGAGCATAAACTGCCCTTTCAATCATTCTGTGATCACATATCTGTAATAGTTCAATCATATGGTCATATATACATATTTGCATAAGTGTTTCATACAACTACTCACAACCATGGCATTTACACTGTGCTTCAGTTTCCTATTGAAATACAAATGTTCGTTTACAGTAGGCCGCACCATTTGAATATGCGTTCCATCTATCGCCCCAATTGTTGCAGGAATACCAAAGTTTTCACAGAAATACCTCTTCGCGTCCCTTTCGTCTGCCACAGTCATTTTAAACGTTATGTGTTATGGACAGAGAGTTTTTTCGATGGCTCTGCACACTTCGTTTAGACAAGTCGACATAGACTAGTCTATTACATGCGCCCATACAGGGTGTCCCAGAAGTAACCTGACAAACTTGAGGAGAAGGTAGATGGGGGTGAGCTCCCTGATAAACAAAAAATTTTCAGGTAAAAGTGTCACCGTTTATAAAATATTTAAATTTTTGGAATTAATAAAAAATAGTGCATATTCATGTATTTTCTTTAACTGCATCTACAAACAATTTTTTATGTAAAATACTTCCAGATAGTTGCTTCTCCATACTCAAATGCAATGTAGTTAAAATATATTAAGGAACCATCATAAAATTAGGACTACTTTGTGATTTTTAAGTTTTTGATATTTTCCTCCCCAACTTTGACTATCTCTGGTGAAAAAAAAATGTACTCAGCTATAACTTTGCATTACATAAAAAATTGTTTATTTAACAAAGATTTCAGAAAGGTGCCACTTTTACTGTTTCGAATAGAAAAATAAGTTATAGCCGCTTTTGCGGGCAAAGGACTGAGACACGCTATAATGTATTTAATAGATTTAAATTTAAGTTGCTCTTGTTACCGACCAATGACATGCTAAATAGTACAAAGGTACATTATTTATTACCTGTTCCTGACATTATTCGAACATTGTGTTACTAATACTATGACAGAGAACACGCAGATACGTCGCATGAATATGCGGATATTCACCTATTCACGGTGAAGATTGCTGTAATGCCAGAGCTGCTCAAAGACTCTATACCCCAATCGTCGGCATCCGGGTCGTGAAGTATTCGCCCGGACCCATACAGAAATATATAAAGGTAACTGATTTTTACACCCTTCTTGTTTGCCTGCTTGTTAACTATCATTTTTCACTTTTTTAAGGTCGCATACCTGGAAGGCGTGGCGGCGAAACAGGATGTCCTGCAACGGTAGATGTTGAAGTTGTGTTACAGGAAGTGGAACTAGGTCCATCGACTTCAGTAAGAATGATGTAAAGACGGACGGGAATACAAAAAACTACAGTTCACAAAGCTTTAAAAGACCATCGATTTCATCCCTACGACATTCAACGTTTTCAGGCTCTACAAGAAAGAGATTACCTGCCGAGGGTTAGATTTTACCGTGAAATGTTGCGAATGCATGAATCAGACTCCAACTTTTTTAATAAAATAATTTGGAGCGATAAATCATCATGCACACGTGATGGGTATTTTAATTTACTTAACCTTCACAGTTGGCAGATAGACAATCCTCACGAAATGAGAGAAGATCGTTCGCAGTACCGGTACAAAATAAATTTATGGTGCGGTATTTTTAATTGTCAGATATTGGGACCTGTGGAACTGCCACCAACGCTCAACTCTCACAGTTATTTAGAGTTCCTTCAGGAACGGCTTCCAACTCTTTTAGAAGATGTACCCTTAAACCTGCGGCGAAGACTATGGCTGCAAAATGACGGGTGCCCTGCTCACTACGGGCGTGAAGTAAGAGCTCATTTAGACGAAACTTATCCTCGCCGATGGATTGGACGAGGCTGGGGCTGTCTTAAGGATAAAAATTTATTCAAAAACAATTCAAAACGAAGAGCATTGGCGGGAACAAATAAATGGAGCTGCTGCTGAGATAGCCCAATTGAGTTTAAGATCTCTAAAAGCGTCTTTTCATAAAAGGTGCCGAGCTTGTATTAGAGTAGAAGGTCGCCAATTTGAGCATATTTTATCAATAAATTAATAAATTTTTCTTCAAACAACTCATGTATATTTTATTTCACATGAACCCATCCTTCACAAAAAATATTGATAGATATAGCCCTTGTTATAGACTCTAGTCCGAATTCCGGTAAGTAATCTATATATTAGGGATGTGCCGGATAGAGATTTTGCCGGATAACCGGATTCCGGATATCCTGTAAAAAATAAGAGCCGGATTCGGATACCCGATCGTATATCCGGTAGACTCTTGCCCTTAATAAATTTCATAATGTTATAATAGGTTTTTTGTTTAGCTAGAATTTCTTCTCTTTCGAGTTGAACTATCCAATACGTAATTAAGAATACAAAATGTCCACTCTGGAATCCAAGTTATGATATAATCCTGCATTAAATAGATAACTCCTCCGTCTGCAACCCGGATTTATCGACTATTTTTGGTAAATAAAGGAGAAAAGTCAAAGACAAAAGATAAACAGCAATGAACGCCGCTAAGAAAAAAGCGTATTTAACTTATTTTTTTAAATGTGATGAAAATCGAACTAATATGCATGGTTCCATATCGTTTCGCTTCCCGAATCGCCACGTAAGGCTTCATTGTTGCAATATTTTGTGACACACGTTTCAAAACTCGTTTTATTTTCTGCCATCAGTAAATCTAAAAACTGGGTGGATGGTGAACTAAATAACTCGAAAATAGAAATCAGTTAGCTTGGAGAAACCTGCCGAATCATATGAAAAACGCCGAACTCTACTGAAACCTTCTATTGAAGAGCGAGACCAGGATATGCTTTGAGGAAATCGCCAACGGCTCTGATACTGATTCCAGTTTTTGTACTGATCCTTTAATTGGGTGGAATCATAGACGGCCGCTGTGGTGTAGCGGTTCAACCCAACATAAAAAACCCAAAAAAAAAAATTTTTTTGTAATAGCGGTCGCCCCTCGGCAGGCAATGACAAACCTCCGAGTGTATTGCTGCCATGAAAAACAGCTTCTCATAAAAATACAATCGCCGTTCGGAGTCGGCGTAAAATTGTAGGTCCCTCCCCTTATTGGACAACATCAATGCGCACGCCACAGATCGGAGGAGAAGCCCGGCTAATCACTAACAAATGTGTAAGCACCAATTCTATTATTATTATAGTCGCAAAGAATTTCCAAAAATTTTTTTACATTGGCAATGAATTATCTCTGTGAACCACCTTCCTCGGTGAACTCAAAAATAGTGTTTAGTGCAGAGGTGGGCAGCTTCGACAGAGAATTTTTGTAGCGAACAAGTCGTGCGGCTGAATGAAGATTTCGCTGCCTTCTAAAGCAGAGCGTGTATGTATACGCGAATATGCCCGCCGGGCAGGCGCCGCCCAGGTCTGGTTTAGTGCATCGGGTGGCATTTATGTTGAAAATTGAAATGCGTTCTTGAGCGGTAATAAAAAATATATAAATTTTTAACTCTTAATTACTAATTAGATACTATTAAATTTGATTACGAAAATGTAACAAAAATACCTGAACTATCCCAGCAAAAAACACGATTACAACAGAAACGAAAGTGGAAACGAGCTAGGCGATGGGAATCGCTTACCCTTTCGCTTCAAGAAGGCCTTATTTTAACATGGGCATGTCATTGGAGGTAAGCCCTTACCCGCAGCATTACCTTCAAACGAAGGGAGAACGCATGGATAAACAGAATCCAGAGAAGCGAACAAAGAATGCCTTACAGAGAAACTAATGTAGAATGCCTAGATAAGTACATACTTATTTATATTAAATTGAAATCAGAAAATGTCTTAAAAGATTAAAATTAATTAAAATTTTTATAAATCAGCTTTTATACATACATA
>NW_016168168.1:0-9468 GCF_001687245.7 Rhagoletis zephyria | reverse complement strand
TAGCTAACTAAAAATTTAAAACCACATTTTGATTGATATTATACATTTCAACGAATTATAAGTCCCCAGTGGTTTTAAGAATAAAAAAATTTTTGTTAGTTACGGCCCTTTTGCGTTTCAGCGACGAAGTACACAAGGCCTTTCTACATTAAGAACGATATGCATGCATTATTAATGTTTTTATTTAAATATGTACATATGTATGTATGTGAATAATTGTAGTAAGTCAAACATTCTGAAAAATGCACATCACCGTTTAAAGTAAAAAATCGCATACCGTCACTCTGCAAAACCACGTATCTAACATTTGTGCCAAAAAAAGATATTTGATCAACGGCAGCCCCTGGTATCAAGCCTTTCCATTCGTACGCTATGGTGGTCCAATAAAACTAAAGTCGGAATTTCCATATCAAAAAATATACCCCTATTTTGTGATTTTGAAATAAAAAATATTTGGAAGTCGCTCAAAGGGGTTAAAGCTTTCCAGGTATTTTATATGGGGAAAAAAGAACTTTTCATAGAAATGGCACAGAATTCTTGTAAATCAATAACTTACCATCGGAAAACTCTGTTTCTCTTCATGAGAGTTGCAATAATAATATTCAATGGTTTTCTTAACCATTTTTTAGTACTAAGGTTTTCATTGGTCCCCCCAGTTTCAACTTGGCCTAATTTGATTTTGATTTTTGGCCACTGTGCGCCATTCAAAATTAAGAAAAAATTCTTGCACGGAAATACTCATAAGATAGACCACATGTATGTATATATGTGCATTAGGGTGGTCCAAAATACAAAGGAAAAAAGTTTTTTGCAATCATTAAAAATTCATGTTTTTTTCAACGAATAAGGATATTTTCCTACGAAAATCTTAAAAAAAATTATAATATGTACATAAATATTTCGAAAGTACTGCATAAAGTACATCCACTCTAATATCAAGATTCTTCTTGCGCTAATGAAAAACATTTTCCAAACGCTTAGTACAAGGTTTAAAGCCGCATAGTCTAAGCAAAATAGCAAACTCTTGGGTAATATGGAGCAAAATAAAAAATATTCATCAAACAAATTTTCATTTTTGGGCACTTTCGGTGCGCGCTTCCGACCCCAAAAGATGACTTTATTTTAAAACCATTTGTAATTACGTTAAATTAGTCAGGAATTACGCTATAAAAATGCGGTCCTCAAAACTTACTTAAACTGTATCACACGATTTGTACCATTGGCAGTCACAGAGTGGTGTGTCTAAAATTTTTATCGAAAAGAGTTCACTCAAAAGAACAAATTCCAAACAACCCACTCTCTAAATTTAAAAACGTAAAAATCTGTACAAATGTATAAATGTATAAATCGTGTGTCCGCGCTTAAGAAGTATTCCGGCTCTGCTCTAAAATGTATGTATGTATTAGTGTTGCCAGATTTTTTTTCCAGCCATACGGGACAAACGCATAATTTGTCCCAAAAATACGGGATTTATAAAAATAGATGCGTGAAAAGGTAAGATTTGCAAAGGCTATTTCAATGAAACAATGTTAAGATTAGAAAAGCTTATGATAAATTTCGCTTAATTAATGAAACACTTTTTAATTTATACAAAAATATGAATGTACGTAACATATAATTGACAATACGAGTAAAACAAAGTAAGAGATACAGTTGCGGTCAAATTAATAGCAGCAAAATTAAAAATTACCTGTTGAAACTTATCTTTATTTATTCTTGTAATAATTTTATTTAAATATGGGTCGATGATCTACAAACCACATATAAATCCACAAAATTCACAAAAACTAATTAAACTAAAAAAAAATCGGTTTTGTTAATTAGATTTCCTATAAAGATTTCGAGTATGTGGTTTTATACCCATTCAATTTTAGTATACTGCAAGTGCAAGTTTAAGTCGCTAAAAGTTATTATGGATTTTTTTGTTTTTTTGTGGTGCGTGTTGCGATTTTTTTATTTAAAAGTCAGTTTTGTGCATGCGTTATATGAAAGAAAATTCGCAACAACCCCAACAAATAAAATATTCTAAAAAATCAATGGTAATTTTTAGCTAAATTTCTCTTACTGAGTTGCATGAAATAATGCTTGCTAATGAGCTACTCACATAGCCGCGTTAAAACATGACCATGTTGACTAGAAGTTTACAAGTTGAAAGGAAATGAAATTGTCGAAAATTCGGAAAAAATCTTGTCCGGCGGAACATTCAAATTTAATCAAAATATGGAACGTCGGCAAATACGGATATTTGGAACGCTAGTATTTATAGTATATGGTCAATTTTTAAAATATCGTTTCGGTTTAACGCTCCCATCTTCAGCATTACTAAGCTAATACGGTAGACAAACGCTCGATTCTGTAGCTTGTTAAAAATAATTTTAGAATACCATTTGCAATAACTTCCAAACAAAATTTTATTTCTTACAAAAAAAAAAGTTGCGGAACAAACACTGTTAGAGACTAGATATTCTGCCCAAATCCACAATAAAATCTAAAATTTTTAACTTTGGTCCTAAAATTGTCACGCCCATTTCTAGGGTTTTCCGATAAAAAAAAACATTTTTACTGTATATGTAGGTATTTAACCGTAATAAAATTTCCACAATTTTGACACCTTGCTAATTAAATTTGGTAGGTATAAAAATACTCGATTTAATGAATTTTTCGATTTTACGAATTCGGCGGGCAACATAAGTTTCGTTATACATATTCGACAACGAACTGTATATGTATGTATGTGTGTTTATTATTTTTATAAAAACAAATTTATGGCATTTTTTATGTAGCGTGCCACCATTTAGAACTACAAACTGCAGAGCTCTTCACCTTCGAATAGATTTAAGCGAATGTAAACAAATAGTCAGAGGAGTGAGCAAAATGCCAGACAGTCCAACAGTTAAATAATAAATAGAAGTCATGTGACTTGTATGCGTTCCATGTGCCATTCACTCAATTGAAATAAACTAATAATATTGCACTCAAGCAAGTTAACGCTATTGCTATTCTATTGAAATTTGCGGCTTCATGCAATGGTGTCGACACACATGCATACGCTACCACCACATTTTATTGTTGATGCAACGTGCGGTTGGAAAACGCAGCTTCATCCGCATGTGATGCATTTTGATGATGAACGTCACCGCTAAACGATAGCCAATGTCCGATTCTATTCATATTTTGCTTGACTGGGCCTGTTGTTCTGTCTTGTCGTGTAGGTTGTGACACACGGCCGCTATTTGCAGTCCATTGGTAGAAGCGTCCAGTACGTTTGCGGCAGTTATATTTGTCCATACATACATATGTATGTAATTGAATAATGTTACTATTTTTAATGCGTAAACTAAGTATAAGAAATATTCATACTTGCATACATGCATACATAACTTCATATTAATTATTATTATTTTTGTATTTGCAGTCCACCGGGAATGAGGATCCAAACGAGGTTTACTTGGATTCGGAAATGGAAAAAGTTTTCGCCGGTCCAAGTGCGCACAAGGAAAAGTTCGATGTAACGACATTTCAGGACGCGAATCAGCCGATTGGTTCGTACAAGCAGAGTAATGGTAATTGAGATTGTCTGAGATTAATGTTTATTTTCGTATACAATTTAATTAGATACTTTTGTCGTGATTTTGACTCAAATTTAACGTAAAACCGCAGTTTGTGGATGAAATACAAGTTCCAAAGACAAAAACTAAATACGTACGTACGTACGTAATAAATACGTCCTCAAAAAGTCAGAAACTATTTCCAAACGTCAAAAACAAATAAAGAGCAAAAACTAATTCAAATATGTACTTATCGTCGCCTCGGTAAAAGATTGTCGTAAGCGTCATACGTACGTGTGTAACATACGACAATCTTTTACCCAGGCGACGTTATGTTAGAAATTGTAAAAGACAACACATGGCAAATAGATTTTGTTCGAAAGCAAGTTAAGCATAAAAATAATTAAATACAAATTTGCTACAATATTTCTTATGAATGTAATTCTTTGATGGTAGTAAAAATCACCTGGACTTGCCCATTATCATTACAGTGCATCGTAAAAGTGAACTGAATATTGAAGAGGATTCTGAATATGAAAGCACAACTGACCCCGTCAATCCGCAAAATTATGATGACATACCCGAAGACTATCCATTAGTATCCGAGCGCGCGGGACACGGCGATCATTCGGTAAGTGCACAGAATTTCAGTAATGGACTTTTAGGAGGATATAGTCGCAAATAATTTCCTTTTGTTTTTAACTGGCAATGAAGTATCTCTGCGAACCATCTTCCCCAGTGAACTCAAAAATAGTGTTTAGTGCATCAGGTAGCATTTAGGTTGAAAATAAAAACGGGTTCTTGACCGGTAATTCGGAAATGCTTCTTTTCGTAATAAAAAATATATAAATTTTTGACTCTTAATTACTAATTAGATACTAATAAATTTGATTATAGAAATTAAAAAAAAAAATTGAAATTAGATTAGAATTTGGTTAGACAGACTTAGAGCCATTTCAACAATATAATAGTGGATTCTCTGCCCATTTACACTTTCGCATTCCCAAAACATTCGTATAATTCGCATACCGAATGTGAATGCAAATATTCGCAACATCCCTGATCTGTATACATACATACAGATATAATAAAACTATTGCCGATTTCACTTAAAAACTACTCAATTGATTTTAATGAAATTTTAAAACTAAATTTAAAATTTATTGTTGTTTCAGGTAGGTCCGATTTGCATGAAATTTGCTACGTAGATAACTTATTGCCTACACTCAAATACATGACCAATTCCATCTCAAATCATGCAAGGCGACTGCACCTACACTTAGAGAAGGAATCAAGGTTTTTCGTACTCGATCCTAGCATTTCCGAACTTAAAATCAGACTAAGATTGAAAATACTAAAATAGATTACAAAAATCTGATATTAAGTGTGATATTTTTGAGTACCAAATACCGTAATTAAGATCATGCAAACTTAAAAAATTAAGCATATATCATTAATTTTTTCATGCGTCTCTTTGTGGAAATATTGTTCATATGCATACATCAAACATTCTATGTCGAAATGTGAACGGTTGTGATAACTAACCCAACCTTTTCCTTTATAATGTTCCTTAAAATTAAATACTCGTAGTCATAATAAAAAAGCATCACATTTGATTTGAGTACGAAATTCTTATTTAAAGAATAAAATATTTAGATTCCATATACTTAAATCGAGTTAGTTTATTCTTATTTTTAGGCCGACATTTTTTCCTCAGTGTATCTCTCCAAATCACTAGAAATTTTAGTATATTATTCTACTTAGACATCAAAATTATGTGTTTCAGGCACTTTTGAAAAATGCAATTTTAATTGGTGTTTGAAAATAATTGTGTATATATTCGATGCTATCGCTGATGTTCCTTCGATCGGCCGCTTTAAAACTTTTTTTACAAAAAAATAAATAAAGATGTAATGGCACTTTTCATAAAAAATTTAAAACCAATTTTTTCAGAAAGGCCTTTTCTTTGGCTACATTTTTTAAGGATAGCTTACCTCAATTCCTATATTTTGATATATTTGGCATTTAGGTTATTTTTGTTTTTTAAGAGATTTAAAAAAAATTAAAAATATATATTTTTAGCCTAGTCAAGTTAGCTCATTAAATAAGGGTAAGCTTACAATAACTCGCATTGAGCTCAAATTTGGTACCAATGCTTGGCATGCCATTGTAAATGAAATGTAAAAAAGCTTTATTGAGCTAACTTGACTGGGCTAAAAATATATTTTTTTAATTTCTTTTAAATCTCTTAAAACACAAAAATAACCTAAATGCCAAATAAATCAAAATATACGTATTGAGGCAAGCTATTAAAAAAAATAAAAATTTGCCAAAAAAGATAGCCTTTTTGAAAAAATTTAATTTTTTAATTTTTTATGAAAAGCGCAAAGACATCTTTACTTTTTTGTAAACCAAAATTTAATAGCGGCCGATCGACGGAACATCAGCCATATTTGCAATTGGTTGATGGGCGGTTTTGCAAAAACATCGACGATATATAATTATTTTCAAATACCAATTAAAATTCGAATTATAATACAAAAAATTTTGATTTGAGAGAATTGAAAATTTTTGAGTAATTTTTCAAAAGTGCGTGAAAAACGTAATTTTGATGATATCGACAAATAAAAAAAATACATATGCGCTTATTTTTCGAGCAGAATAATCAAGTGATTCAGAGAGATAGGTGCAGTCGATTAAGAACTCTAGTTACTTCAATTTAAGGCTCATGCAATATTTTCCCTTATATCTCTATACTATCACATACATACATATTATTTTATATTATTTTAGTAAGAAGCTATTTAGCAACAAACTCTCTTTTGTACTAATAGTTTAAACCATCTATCTATCAACAGGATAATTCCGCCGAAGAAAAGCAAGTACATTTTGGCAAAAAGAAGGCTGTAGTTTCTCCGCCCACTTTAGTCTACGATGAACAACCCGCTGACAATATACATGAGCGTAAACGACGAAGAAGGTAATTTTCTACTTACATACATTTATATGTGTACATATCGCACACGATCTTCAAAAGTGACACAACTCAAAATTTGGATTTTTTTAAATAATGCACTAAAACTGTACACAGAGCTTTTATTTACCTTTAAGCAAAAGCTGCAGCAAATTGTTGTTATAATTTGTTGAGAATACCTAAAGTAAAGTCTGCCTTGCCAATATGATTAGCATGTGCTAGGAAATAGTTTTTCACAGTTTCTGACGAGTTGTGTCACTTTTGAAGAATTTGTGCGATATGTATGTATTTATATCAGCGCTGTCGTTTGCTAATTTTCGAGCGAAGTGAAAACACACTAAAAGTGAAGTGATTATCGAAGTGATGACTTTCTTGCACAATTAGGGGTGTGGTGTTTTTCGATTAGACTATTTATCACCTGATTGGTTAATCGATTTCTTCTTTTATTACAACAAAAATAACGTTTAACCGTTATTAATTTATAATTTATTGCGTTCCTGTGCAAATTTAGTACTGGAATATCTTTAAAATCACAATATCTAAAACTTTGAGGAAAGAAAATCAAAAATTACAGTTCACTGATGATACTAACACTAAAAATTAATTTATCGATTATCGACAACACGTCATCACGAGATTCACTTACGACTCGTTTACATTAGGCAATGTTGTCAAGACGATAAGGAAACGCGTATTAGTTGTTCAAAACGCAATTAATTTTGATTAATTATTTTTTTTTTAAATGAAAGCTAATAAAATTTTCAAGAACTAGTTCAGCCCAATTTTTAATTTTTAATTTTTTTATATTAAAATTTTTAGTGCAAAGTGCAAAAAAAGTGCCAATTTTGAAGAAGATCGATTCTCCTGTTCCAGTCAAACAAAGATACATAATAAAAACTAGTTAAAGACAATTTTAGGGTTCTCCCAAAATGAAAAAAAAATTAAAAGTAATAATTTGAAAAGTTATAATGTTCACCAAAAATATTTTTTTTTTGTTTTTCGTTTCTATACAAATTTTGGGTATGCAGTTTTATATATCATTAAATTTTAGTATAATAAAGCGCAAGTTGCAAGTTGCTAATAGTTCGCATTGATTTTTAATAATTTTTTCAACTAGTCTCTTGCAAATTTTATTAGCTTTCACTAACAAAAAAAAAAATATCAAATTGGTTGAGAAATGAAGGCTCCGGTGAATTATGAACATTAAATCCCATTTATTAACCACTGTGCGACGCCAGGTCGGATATTTATTAGGCGTATTTTTAGTAGTAGTTTATGCGAAAAGCTACTCTGCCATATTTACTAGNCGAAAAGTGAGTTTGCGCACATCAGCAAAGTTCTTACGAGTATGCTACATTTGTTGTGCGTTTGTAGTTATATTATGGGCATTCATTTAAACGCGTAAATGCCTCGTAACCACGTAAACCTCGTAAATAAACCGGTTGTTCATGCAAAATTAAATGAGTTCACGAGGTTTATGTGCTTACGAAGTATTTACGCGTTAAGATAATTCCTTCCCGCATTGGGTTTGTATGTAAAAATTATTACACACCAAGTTAGGGCAGCTATAATTGCTGGCCCCAAATGAGGACCCTGAGCAAAAAAAAAAACTCTTCCTTCAAAAGGTATAGTCGAACTCTACCTCTTTCAAATCATTTTTACATTTGTATACTCATTCAATTACAGAGGAAGACTTAGTTGATGCTCTCTTGTAATACATACAAAAATGGAATTGCATAAACCATAATAAAGTTGAGATCAAAAAAACATTTTCACTGAAAGAACGTATTTATACACATAAAGCATTTCATTATATACATACGTATGTCATTAGAACATAACTGCGTTTAAAGTATGTATATTAAGGTGGTCCAAAAACAGTAACGTCAGAATTGTAATGCTCTCACCCCGAAGGATTGTTTTATACCGAAAAAAAGTATACCCCTATTTTTTTATTTTGAAATTAAAAAAAATTTAAATGTCGCTCAAAGCGCTCAAAGTTTTCGATGTATTTTTTTTGTGGGGAAAAGCACATGGTAGAGAATTCTTTAAAATCAACCTTATTCACAAAAAAATATATATATATATATTTATGTATATGTATTTCCTATGTAACTTGTTTAACGGTTGACAATTTTTTGTAATTTTTGTAATTTCAATGCGTAGTGGACATTCAGCATTAATTAATTCCCAAATTTATCATTTAAATTTTCGTCCATTAACGCCCACTGGAAGTGTTTTGATTTTACACTAGAATTGTAATGTAGTTCTCGAATCTAAAATCAATTTAAAGAACTATGTTATAATGCGATTAGAGGATGATTATAAAAACATTAGACATTGGAAACCAATTAGAATTCAACGTTAGAATACGATTAGATACCTAACCTCTTTCTCG
This sequence comes from Rhagoletis zephyria, assembly GCF_001687245.7. Classification (NCBI taxonomy): domain Eukaryota; kingdom Metazoa; phylum Arthropoda; class Insecta; order Diptera; family Tephritidae; genus Rhagoletis; species Rhagoletis zephyria. The sequence goes on along the minus strand of NW_016168168.1, from coordinate 548 downwards.
ATATTGAGAACTATGTTCTTTATGTAGAGAACGCTATAATAATTGACAGTTTTTCTAGTCTTCTTCTTACCTTCCTCTTAGAAAAATATTAGATTTCGAATCGTTTTCTAATATTTCTCTAATCTAAATGTTGCTTGGGTAACTATTTTTTATAGATCCCAAAAAACCCAGAGAAATACAATGGAGGGGGGCCCATAAAAAATTGTTATTATTGAAAAATGGTTAAATAAAGAATTGGGTGTTATAAATGGAAGTTTTCTGAAGACAAACTAAGAAATATTGTTTTTCAAGAATTATATACCACTTATGCGAACAATTGTTTTTTTTTTCATATAAAATTGTACTTGGAAAACTTTAAGGACATTGAGCGTCCTCTAAATATTTTTTGATTTCATAATAAAAACGAGTGATATGTTTTTCTGGTATAGAACAATTCAGTGGGTGAGAGCATTAAAATTTCGACTTTACTTTTTTTACCACCCTAATGCACATATAGACATAATAGTTGTGTTCGATAACAAAATTAGCCAACACCAGCCAACAATCAA
>NW_016168167.1:5777-19839 GCF_001687245.7 Rhagoletis zephyria | reverse complement strand
ATTGGAAACGGTTAAAGCGAGTCGCACCGGGGGCAAAGTTCAGATTCTTTCATGGAGACTCAAAAAATTAAAATTAATTTTTTTTAATCTACTACCCAAAATCGTTACTACCATAGTCGAAAATATCACATATAAATTTTGATCCCGATTGGAGTCGGTTAAGGCGTGTCACAAAGGGGTCAAAAGCCAGATGCCTCTATAGACTCTATACCCAAAATCAATACTAATAAAGTCGAGGATATCACATATTAACTTTGATCCCGATTGGAGTCGGTTAATACGTCTTCATTTCACATTTAAATGCTTCCACTTTTTGCAAAATACTTGAAATTAATTTCAAATGCCTGCAATTCTTTAAAAAAATATTCATAAATATTTTTCCATAAATCGCCTATACCTACGCCGCATTGATTATTGCGAATGCGAANCTTAGTAAAAAAACTCTGGCGAAGAACATGGCGAAGTACATATTCCACCAGCACATAGCCACTATGTAGAAGTGGTAGAAAGTTTTCATACAAAACTCGCTAGATGGCAAGTCTGGCAACAAATGCGACATTTACAACAACTGCGACGTTACATGAATGCCGTTTGTTTTAAATTTTCCTGCATTTTATATACCCCGAATATACCTTTTTAGGTTTTTTTGTCTGAATTCAGAATCATAGAAAATAAAAATTTTCCTTTATCCCCATCAACCCAGTCTTTAATCCTCTTAGAATCTTTACTTAAAGCTAACATACATATCGGAATCTAGAGTGAAAGAAATCAAACCATATTCCTGAGTTATTTTGCAAACAACACCAAAACAAGTCAAAAACTTTATCGATTCGCAATCTGCTATACACAAAATTTTCTTCAACTTTCGAATGCATGTCAACAGAAAGTACTCTTGTGCACACAACGGAGGAGCTACGCCCACACATAGATGTGCCAAGTCAGTAGCACTTCCTGGTGAAAAGTACACAGGCGCTGAAGGAGAAAAACTAACTGTAAGTTGCTTTTAAGCAGTATGCGCAACAATGAATGTAGCGGTCCAAAATGTCGAGGTATTTGTGCTCTTTGGCACATGTTTTGTAATAAATAGTCCAGTGCACCAGGAAGCGGGCTTGATTTTATTGCTGCTGCTTTATTTGGCTACCGCGCACAAATAGAACGACAAAGTTTATTTATGCTCAACACGACACGCTTCTGAGCACCTGCACCATTCAATTGACGATTCTCCTCAATACAAAATTATTGAGCTGGAGCTCTGCATATTTATTTCAAAAAGTTTTATGGAAGCACTTGCTGTCATCATAGCAGTTCGACATTTGCCAAACGGCAATAACGGTTGCTGCTATTTTTATTGCTTTTCATTTTTATATCATTTGCTTTCGTATGCTACTTATATAAATAATGTTCCGGTGATTTTTTTATATAAAACGCTTTAAGGGTACCTGCATAGACTGTCTGAGGTGCCAATGCGACAAAAAGAAGCGCAGTCCTCATAGCAACATGTGCCAGGTCACGAATTGTGAACCCATACATATATAGGTACTAGTTATCGCAAAATTTAGGCAAAAAAGTATACTGCAGTTTTTATGTTCAACAAGGGTGCCATTTGGAAATGTGTACATGTAGGTACTAATTGTTTAGTGACACATACTATGTGTGTAAGCAAGAACCTTTATATAAATATGTATACACACGAACACGGTAAGGCCTAATAAGTAGATCAAATATTAAATTTTTAAGTTTACATTCAAAAATTGTATTGTTCTTTTTTTAAGTTATAATAAAATAGCGACCTTCCTGTCTTATCTTGTAAAATATCACTTCTATGACGACTTAACCGAGGTATTCTGGTCGCTAACTGTGAAAGCTACTAGCTAGCCACTGCTTTGTACAACCTAAAAACTACTGCCATGTGGCCTATTATCTACTCTTAAATTTACTCATTGTGCTTGAAAAGACAACTATTCAAGGCTATTGTTCTAAATTTTAGATTTTTGACAATTTTTGCACACAAAATTTGGGCTCTGCTCACGTTATACACAACACTGTCCTCGTTACATACATATACATACGGTGCCCTTGGGTAAGATTTAACCCAAATGCCTTACTCATCCTAGTCTGTAACCATAATCAAATAATTTGAGCTAAAATTAGGAACCTTCTTTGAAATATTCAAAAATATAGCTGCATTATCCTGACAATTTTCAAATAAGTCAAACTCCATCCTACATTAAAAAAGTTGGTCGGAAGATCTTCATGAAATCACCGCAAATAATATTTGTCTAATTTTACTGAAAACAAATTACCAATGTTTTATTATAGTTTTCGATGTGAAACAAGATTCTAAAAGTATTATTATATGCATTCGTTTTAAAGCAAATGAAAATCCTCGAAAATCCTCAGAAAATAGTGATTAAATGGTTTTGGTTCATTGATGAGCTTTGTACTCAATGATTAGTCTTATTAAAACATCGTTTTGAAACTTTTAGTCATAAACAAGTTAGTATATCGGAAACAACTTCATCTAAAGTACTATGTTTTCTTTCCAATTCTTTCAGATTTATTTTTCTTTTCCATACCATCAATATCTTAGTTCACCCTAAATAAATATAGTTCGATGTAGGCTTGTAAGGTAGTCTGTTGAAAAAATTTTGTAAAGTTGCATCCATTATATATCAACAATACTAAGAAACCATGTCACATATCCTTTTGGAAAGGATACTTAAATATCAAAAAAAGAATTGTTCACTACATTCACTACGACACAATAGGAGTTCTAAAAAAATGTTCTGCCAAAATAAATCAATGGAAACTTATATTTCTGAACAGTTCCTTATCAAAGTATTGAAAACTATCGAAACTAAATGTCGTTCTCTTATCTAGCTTTGTTCACAAGAAAGCTTCAAACCCAAAACCGAAATGAGAACATTGTGGAGCATTCCCTAAGAGAACAAAATGCGAGCAATACTTTTGACAAAAAAAAAAATGGGAACAAAAGTCTTCTGAACGTTTTGGCAAAGAACAAAACGGGAACAAAAGTCTAAGAAACTTTCTCTCGAAGAACAATTTGGGCACTAAACTCAGAGAATGAAACGTGAACAAATCTGAACTATTCGCGAAGAACGGAGGCGAGAACAAAATATTTCATACAGCGTTAATTAGTTTAAAATGTTTGAATATTAAAATTAATTAAAAATGAAATGAAAGATAATTAAGCAAGTTAAGTCAATGGAAGACTTAATACACGAACTTTTCTTGCACAGAAAATTAAAAATTGCTCCAAAAACTAACCCTATGATAAACGATCTGGAAGTTGAAAGGGTCACGCTTTCCTCTGGCTTAGAATCAACAATCGTGGTTCTCACTGAAACGATACTAAGACTTAATTCTCATTCTTAAGGTTAAGTTCTCAAAACTTTTGGTCTTATTTTGTTCTCTAGCAGAACGTTTCCCAGACTTTTATTCTTATTTGATCCTCCTTGAAAACGTCCTCGATACCTTCGTTCCATTCTCACTCTATTATTCCTGAAAACGTTCACAAGAGTCTTGTCGGCACATTGTTCTTTACGGAAACGTTCCCGAACTTTTTATTCTAATTTTGTTCCCATTCAAACTTCTCGCGCTACTTTTGTTGCCTTTTGGTTCTTTTGCGAATTTGCCTACTGACAGGTTAAATGGAGCAACCTTTGCACTAGCAATTTTTTTTTCTGTTTATTACTGCTTCGTATCCCCTAAACCGAATTCAAAATAGGATTTGAGACATTTTACAAATCTGCGTGTTTTTTTGGGCAGACATTATTATGAAAAATTACAATCAGCAACTAATTCCATTAATCCTTATAGGTAAGTGAATTAAATGTGTTTTCGCGCTTTCGGAAACAGCATTGTCAGCTGCTTATCAGCAGACATTTCCATTTTTGTGCCATCCTCTCAACTCAACAAACAAATGCTAACACAATCACCTCCTTCCTTTTATTTATGCATGTATTCCACGAAATGATTCACTTTAATTACACTTTCATTTACTTCGAGGGCTTGCACATCGAGAATTCGTCGAACAATCATCAAATTAAATCAAAGCCATTCATTGAGAAAAACTTTCACGAACCAAACAAAGACATGGGCGGTGAATAGAGGGCGTGTTATTTCGGTAGTCATTGTCAAGGCCATTAAGAGTGTCTAAAATTGGAATATTTTGTTACTTGCAAATTCCATGGCTGCTTAAATTTCGCACACGCAACATTGCCATTCATTTACCACGCAGCTTTCTCCGCCTTCGCAGTTCAACAGAAAGGGATCTGACACCACTGATGGCATTGGCGCTTAATGGGCTTTTGATGAAGCAATTCGGGCAGAGCTTTTGCAGGCTTTGTTTCCAATCCATTGTGAATGAGTATGAAAATGCTTAAAGATGAATAAAATTGTTTGTTTGTTATTCAGCCGAAGGCGCTTTGGAGAGGGCGTTGTAAAAATATTCGACATTATAATAGCCAAATGCTTTCGATTCCCTCCGAGATATGGGTGAAATAGAAGGTGATTAATAAGTTTGTAGAAGCTGGTAGGTACAAGTGAGCACGTGATGGTAATGGAAAGTGCGATAATAATAAAAATGATTGCACAGAGAAAGGAGACAATGGTGAAAAGGATTCGAAGTCTGAGTTTGCTTGTTGTATTTACAAAGGAACATTAAGTTATTTAGCGAAAATATGTTAAAGTATTTACTAATAGCTAAGCACAGAGACATAAATGTGAGAAAATGGAAAAAAGGTCGGTGAAAGTTTGAAGCTTTGCAAAAAAAGATTAGATTATCTATCTATTTATGTATGTGCGTTAATTATGTTGGTTTATTTACTTAAGCATTGTCTTGTAATTTCATTCGAAAAGTTGGAAAACAATTTCAGCTAATTAATGTTTATTCAGTTAAGGACAGCTACAAGAAAAAGAGTTGCAATCTTTTGAGGTCAATGAGCTTTAGAAAAAGTAGAGGAGCAGTAGCTTATATCCAATTGTTGAATAGATATTAGGCAGGGTGAAAATAATAAATATAGGACAAATAAAACTTAAACGCCTACTCCCAGGCGACTAAACTGCAGCCTGGTAAGCACTGGAGAACCTGGGGGAGCTAGCTACTCTGTAAAGTGATGCGAAAGAGAAATGCAATGCGATAGGCAATCGCCACAGCGTATTACTTACGATGTATTTGCCTATCGCATCGCATTTCTCGTTCATATCGCATTACAGAGTAGCCCCTCTGTTCTCCAATGTCTCCTAATTCGTTCGCCACCTCCCCCAAATTTTATCATTAGTCAACTTAGCCTCCGAAATGATAGCAGGAACTTTGGAAGGTTGCTGTCATATAATCTATACAAAACTCTAGTCGGCTTGCAGCCATGTACATATGTACGTGCTATAGTCAGGGCCGGATTAATGCACAAGCCGACAGGGCCCGTGTCCTCACATGACGATCAGTTGTTTGAAAATTCTAAGTATCAAAAATGATTTCGTCATCAAAATTTTTGATGGAATCTTAAAGAATGTTTTTGTCAGACATCATGCTTACATTCTTAAGATTTTCTTACAACTCAACCTGGGTCCAACGCAGTAAAAGTTTTGTCTAACAGAGCATTTATAATAATTTCATACTCTTACACACATGTACATGGCGTATGAGTAACTTTTCAAAAATTGTTTGGAATTCCAGATTTTTTCGGAGTATTTTGAGAGTGCTCGAAAAATTTCACAAGCACATTTTTATCTTAAATTTGCTTTTTATGAATACATTAATATTCCGCGATGGTTGAGTGGTTAATGGTGCGCACTACCACTCGGTATGTCCAGGGTTCGATCCAATATCTAAAGAAACATGGTTTTTTTAACAGCGGTCGCCCCTTGGCAGGCAATGGCAAACCTCCGAAAAAATACCTGAAAAAGGGTTATCATAATAAACATTTTCCGTTGGAAGCCGTTGTGTTACAACACCGCCTTGCACACCCCAAATTGGAGGAGAAGCTCGGCTAGGTAGAATAGATATGTGTATGTACAGTGGTCCAGCGTGGTCCAAAAACAGTAAAGTGGGAATTGTAATGCTCTCACCCCCTAGGATTTTTCTATATCGAAAAAATAAAATAAAATTAAAAAAATATTTAAGGGACGCTCAAAGTTTTCCATGTATTTTTATATGGCAAAATAAATTTTATCGTAGAAATGGTATAGAATTCTTGAAAGTAAATATTTTTCGATCGAAAAACTTTGGTTCTCTTCAGGAGACTTTCAATAATAATACCCAATTGTTAACTTATCCATTTTTTAATACTAACAATTTTTTATTGGTCGTCCCATTGCATTTTTCGGGGTTTTATGGGTTTTTGGCAGACCTATAAATTATAGTTGCAATGAAAAAATGGTTAGATAAATAATTGGGTATTATTACTTTACTTTTTCGCATGCACTTTTGGACCCCCCTAATTTACATACGCACATTGATATGTGTATTTAGGCAAAATTTGCTATCTTCCTTTCAAAAACGAACATTGTCAGCAATTTAAATGATTGACACAACAAAATATGCAAATTGACCAACAATGATTATTTAGGCTTTGGTTGACACAAAATCCTATTAAACTTTTCTTTATATTGACTTAGAACTTTTAAATTTAAATAGTTAGGGGTCCGCACAGTGAATAAATTAGCTGCTCAAACTGCCAACGACTTATAATATTTTACCACTTTATTTTCTTAAAACCATAAATTGTGTTGATGGTTATAAAAATTGCACTAACTGGGTTAATCTCTACTTAGGGTACGAAAATTAAATTGGTAAATCATGAAAATAAACTAAGTTAAAAAAAGAACAAATAATCTTGCGCACACAAATGTCTATATAATTATGGCTTTTTTGCCCGCAATGCCTACCATTTTTTACTGATTTTCTTTATAAACATATATGTATGTACGTCAGCCCTCCTTCCTCCTATATATTTTACTTCATTTTCGCTACCGGCTTCGATAAAGCAAAAAAAAAGGATTAATATGAAGAAAAAGCGCATTAAATAAAACCTCACACAGCAAACTTGATTTTTACTTTATTTTCACTACGTCGAAGGACGTACGTTTGTTTGCTTCAATTCGCTTTTATTTTGGCTGTTTTCCTTCTTCTGATTTTTGCTTACTTATGTTTTGCTATCGCTTTTGAGTTACCCTTCGTTCGTTGTGGCAGTGCGTTCTTAAAACAGCGCGTACATAAATGGGGCGTTCCATACCAAAATAGATGGGGTTCACACTTTATGTGTTTGATTTGTTTCAAATTTTTAGGGTTGATGGTTTAACATAAATAATAAATAAATATGAAACGTAAGCTTGATTAATACATTTTTAAAAACAAAAACAAATCGATTTAATAGTTTTCGAAATATATCGAGAACGGGGCAAGGAAAAAATAAACAAAAAAAACCATGCACACATCAAAATTCTCTATAAAAAGAAATATTTTTAAAATTTTTTTACTTGAAACATTTTTTACATAAAAATTTTTTTATAAAATAAAAACAATGGTCGCTCTGAATATTGCACAATATTTAAGTATAATATTATGGGATGCACGCTACAATAATTTGAGTTATGTTTTTTTTATGTTTTTGATTCAAGCTCAAATTTCACCTTTATTTATTATTTATGTTTATTCATCAACCCTAAAAGTTTGAAACAAATCAAACACATGAAGTGTGAACCTCGTTCATTTTGGTATGGAGCGCCCCATATAGTATTTCAAAATAAACGTATTTTTGGTGTGTGTGTGACATATGTATGCACATTAGGGTGGTCCACGATTTGTATTTTATATGGCAAAAAACACTTTTTTGTAGAAATGGTATAGAATTCTTGAAAATCAATATTTTTCGTGCTAAAAACTGTGTTTCTCTTTAGGAAACTTCTATGTAGTAACAATACCAAGTTGTTTATTTAACCAGTTTTTAATGTTAACTATTTTTTATAGATGCCTCAAATATCCCATAAAATCCAATTGGGTGGCCGATAAAATAAAGTTAGTATAAAAAAATGGTAAAATAATTATTACTTTCCAATCGAAAAATATTGCTTTTCAATAATTCTATACCATTTATACAAAAAACTGTTTTTTCACCATACAAAATTTATAGAAAACATCATGGGTTTTGAGACAGTTCTAAGTATAATTTTTTTTACAAAGAAATATGGGTATTCTTTTTTTGGTTTTAGAAAAATCATAGGGGGTTGGAACTTAACATTTAATTTTTTTTTTGCCACCCTATACACATGCATTCAGTCATATGTATATATGTATGTCTGAGCGTAGTTACAATTTGAGGTTTCAACGTCGCGACTTGACTCCTTTCACCGCGCTGGTATGGCGAAGGAGGTTACCTCTTTCCACCACAGCAATTCACGCGCCGGTGGTGATTCTTATTTAAAGTCATTTTCCTTATAATCTGTAAAAAATAAATAAAATATAAATATTTGGCGCACACATTTTTCTATGTGTTTGACCGAGTTTCTCCTTCAATATGTGGTGTGCCACTTGATGTTGTTGCACAACGGCAAATGGGTTTTGATGAGTAGCCTTTTCATTGTACTTCTGCACCGAAGATTTGCCATTGCCTCCCGAGGGGCCAAAGCTTTTCGAAAAAACTGTTTTGAATATTGCTCCCCCAGAGAAGTAAACGTGTACACCTCTAACCGCTCGGCTACGGCGCGTCCTGTATTTTTTTTTAAATTTATTTGTGCCTACAACATGACTCGCCTTCTATCGAAAAATGCGCGTATATGTCTGGTACCCTTTTCTTCTTTTCAATATAAATATATATTTTTTGTTTTATTCGCAGTAGTTTTTTATTTTACATTATTTTCTGTAGCAAATACTTTTTAGTGCCCGTCTTAATACACTTCTCCAATCAAGTATGACCTCTACCCACTTCAGGCCCACTCAAGTACGCAAGAATACCCAGTACGGTGCTTGAATTTCAAATTTCACGCTGCATTAAGAATGCGTGCACGTGCATGAGCTTAAGCTTTGCATGAGCTTCAGTACTTAACTTCATGCGAACGTGTGTATGCAGTTAGTTATCAGTCGAAATATCTTCAATATATTTCCAAGTTGAATGTGGGAGTTATTTTGTACGAATTTAGGGCAACTTCGTTTTATTTTTGCTAAGCTTCTTTCACAATGTTGAAACTGGTAAAACTTAAGTATACTGCTTATATACATATATACATATGTGTATGTATTAAAAAGCTCCAAATCTGCTTAAAAAGCTCAAGAGTCCTTCACTGGACCTACATCTCCCTTCAACTCATCTTTGAATCGTCTTTTGCCGCCATTACCTACGCTTTTGATTTAGATTTGCACACCTGGCAGATCATTTGAATTACCAAGTGGATATTGTTAAATATTGATGATAGTATTTTGTGAAACAAACAGTAGCAACAATAACAATGCTATGAATTACTTTGCCAAGACTGCGAAATAATGGTGTTACAGTTTCATGCGATGCCTGCTGGAGAAGCTCGATATATGGCGCGCATACAGATACCACAGCGGTAACAATTTCGTTTACAGATACACCCAGTGTCGTAATTATGAGTACACCACATATTGGGAAGTTTTAACAATTAATGGTTTTTGCTACGTAATTTTAGTTATTTTCTCCATGCAAAAATTTTCGAATATTTTTAGTAGATATAGAAGTAAATCAGCAACATTTCAAAAAATCACCCGCATGTTCAAGCTACTTCAAACCTGCACTTTATTATATCAAAATTAAATGGGCTACAAATTTGCATACTCAAAATCTATCGACACAATTAACTCTTGCTGTGCATTTTTACAATATGTATGTATATTGCACATTTAATTGTTTGCAACATTGAAAGCGTGCTACTAAACATCTTATTAATATTTCTGAAAACAAATTAAACTTTATGAAGTCTTGGACTGTTTCGAATAGTTAACGTAAATTTCAAATTCGAAAACGTTTCAAAAACATTTTTACAATTTAATTTAAAAATAGAAAGGAAATATGAAAAGCATCATACAGAAATGCTAAAATTAAACTATCATGATTTTAAATATTTTTCCTGAGGGGTAAAAAAAAGTGTACAATATATTGTACATTTGCAATGAAAGGATGAAAGTGTCTTGTACATTATGGGTGTGCTCAGAAATGCATCAAGCCAAAACATCAGACGCATTTATTTCTAAACTATAATTGATAGAAATGTCCTATATGCGCAACAACGATTAAATGCCTAATTGGAACTTAGTTGCGTAAATAAGGCATTTCCATCAATTATAGTTAAGAAGTAAAAGAGACTGATACTTTGGCTTGATGCATTTCTGAACGCACCCTATATTGTACAAACATCCGCAAAGGTTGCAGTTGAAAAGGCAATTAGGGTAATTTTGCCGTGGTTTTTCAAGTGTGTGTGTGGTTGTTGCAGTAATGGGTAGGTTTTTGATTTTTTGATCTACTGAATACAGAAAAACGGGTCATTTGTACTTTATATTGTAATTGTATTTGAAATTTTTCAAAATTGCTTTATGAATCTTAACTAAAGATCTTAAAAAGATATAAAATATTCATTGCAAGATATCTGCAGCAAAATCAATTATTTTGTACATACAAGTTCATTTTCAATGATATACAAGTTTTATTCCGTCAAACTGAGTGAAATATTTATTGGGTTTTCTTGAATGCTTTTACTCCTTTGCGAACCTTTGTACAATATTCTGCTTGCTGCTTAATAGCACTTTTTAATCGATGCTTGGGCATTCATGGCCTGTATGTACTAAACTTGATTGGTGACGTATGTATGTACATATGTTATGATTTTGAAATGTAAATTTTTATACCCGCGCACTTGTGCACAAGGGTATTATAACTTTCTTCACATAAGGGTTGCTTTTAACAGTCAAAATAAATCGAGATAGATAAAGACAAATGTATTCATAAATGTTCAGAACGAAAAAATAAATAGATTAAACTGCGACTGTGTATCTGCACGTCCAACCGCCCGTCTATGCACACGATAACTCGAGTAAAAATTGAGATATCTTAACGAAACTTGGTATGTGTACTTCTTTTGAGCGTAGGACGGATAGTATTGAACTTTGAATTGAAGAAATGCGCAAACTCTGATATTTAGAAATTTAAAGATGCCTATTTACTTAAAATAAATACTCAAAACAACCCCTTTAAAATAAATAAGATGATTAAGGAATTCTCAAAAGAGAGCGTGAAACCGTCCACTTATAACTATATAACTTTATCTCATTAAGTCGAACTGAACATAATATCGAAGTGGTTTGAAATAGGCGTTAAACCACCTCTGCTTACCACTAGGCGGTAGTTTAAAAAAAAATAATTTTAAGACGTTCTCCGGGTATTTAACCCTTTGCGGCTGACGTGGTAGCCTGACAGACACCGAACCTTCGACATTTTTCTCGAGCTTCAATAACATTGATTACTAAAAATTCCTATTTTTCGACATATATTTATTTATATAACTATTTCATTAATGAGTACTTAAAAGATCGATAGAATTTCTAGTTTAATTCGAAAAAAATTTATTCATAAATATCTAATATATATTTTTTGATCTGGAAAATTGGGAAACTTCCGTCATGTCAGTAGCACAGGGTTAATGTTCGGCTTCCCCCGAACTTAGACTTTTTTTCTTGTTATTAATGAACACAGTCAATGGGGTGGCATTTACTCTCCATAGGTATCATAAGCGAATGAATATTTTGCAAAGCATTTTCTCCGCAGCTACCGGCCGCTGAAACTCAAGATACCAGTTGGGTGATATTTAACCCAATTCCAATACGTAGATTGTATTTTAGTTATAAGCAAAATTCTTCGGGGACCTATGTGTTCCGTTCGAACCGAAAGGGTTAAGACTTTAAAAGTGCTCAACGGTTTTTTATCAGCACTCACCATGACTTTTTTCCACCTGTCGCCAAATAGTCGAAACGCTGTGCGTCACTCGCAAGTACACTTACATGATTACAGTATAGTAATGGCCTTTTAAACCCATTTGACTGTCTGACATAATATTTATTCTGGGTATATTATTATTAGATTTTGAATGTTCGCAATACGTCTTATTGCATATCGAATCATATTCTCAATAATTTCGGCGAAATTAAAGATCTATGGGTTATATTTGACCCGAAACTTTCATTTAACAACCATGTTAACTATGTAATTGCGAAAGTATACTAAGTACTTGGTTTTGTACGTCGTAATAGCACTAATTTCTCTGACCCATATACTTTCAAAGCGTTATTTATAAGTTTAGTGCGTTCTCATCTCGAATATGCCGTATTCGTTTGGAGACCACATAGCCAACTTTTTATAAAAAGACTGGAACGTATACAAAAAGTTTTTCTTAAGTATGCTCTTCGGTCACTGAAATTTGAAAGTCCTGTTCCTTTGTACGCTTCGCGTCTCAAGCTGATAAACTTACAATCTTTAGAAAGCCGGAGATCTATCCTTTCTTTAACCTTTACATTTAATGTTATTCAAGGTGTCGTCGATTGCCCCTATCTCTTGGAACGGATAAGCTTCAATGTACCCAGGCGCAATCTTCGAGTCTCTTATCCATTTTACTTGGCAAAAGTCAAGACAAGATTTTCCAGTAATGCTCCCTTGGCGAGATCTATGCGAGAATTGATTTCTCTATGACAAAACAAGCTTTTTTAAATCTCCTTCACAATACTTTGTAATGTTAATATTGTACTAGCATTAGGAAAACCATTTATCTACTAGTCTGTAAGAAATATTGTTTCATAGACTAAATAAATAAATAAATAAATAAATAAATAAATATTAATCTTTCTATGTGATAATTGGCTATACGCCAATAGGGGTACATTTTTCTGAAATCTAGATAAGATACTGGCTGATCCTGTAGTCCTTTCGACGAGCTTGGATTCATCAGTATACCAAGCTTGAGAACCTTCGCATTTATTTAAAAGTTTTCCATTTTCAAAATAAATGACTACTTCAAACAATTCTATCCACAATATATAGTAAGTACTCTTTATATTTTTGCATAATTATTATCGCTATTTCACTATCAGTCATGCAATCACACATTCCACAAAAAAAATATCCAATTTAAATTTAAACCCGAAATATGTTGATTGCGTACAGCATATTTTCAATCAATGTCCTTCGATTTGCGGCTGAAACTGAAAATAGTTTGCAAACTTTTTTGTTCCGTTAACACTTGTGTGCATTCCTTACATACTATTTACATGTGTTTAACTCTATTTATGTTTTGTATGCATACATATGTATGTATATACCTATATCAGGGCGAGCCGCAGGATTTCTTGGGGGGGAGGTTTTATGTAAACTCATTCGTAACAACCAAGAATATCATTGTTTTATTTAGAGTATTCAGCGCATTGTATTTAATTGTGGTATATAATTTAGCAAAACTCAAAGAAAAGCCACATGGAATTTACAGATTACGATGAATATTGAGAAAAGCTAGCCCATTGTGTGCTCGTTCTCTGCCCATGCCTGTACATTAGACTGCGCCTTAGTTGCATGGAGAAAATTTTTTGTTAAGCTACAAAGCAAGACTCCCTCTAGAAATTTTCCTTTGTTCATAGAAACATGCCCTGCGAAAAAATTTTAAAATCCGATAATGGAAAGAAGTGCCTCAAAAGGCCTAAAGTTCAGCATTCTAATGCAATTTTTCAGAAAGTGGTCAAAATTGCTTATAATTCAGCGGGAAATTGAATATATCTTAAGGGCATTTGATGTAGTTTTGCACGCCTACATCAAATATGGCTGACCTATTTTCAAACTTTCCCAACTTTTAAATTAATTTTGGTTTTTTTCCATGATAAAAACATAGCAAGGTAGAACCGTTCTCTCAATTTGTCGGCCATGATTTTTTTTTGAAGTCTGCCAACATTTTAAAATCATATAAAAGTGAAAATAAACTAGTAATTTTTAGCAAAAAAAAAAACTGACTTCAACTCCCATATAAAAAATATATATATATATATATATAT
>NW_016168167.1:0-5752 GCF_001687245.7 Rhagoletis zephyria | reverse complement strand
AAATAGTACTCTTTAGTTGATACTGTGCAAGCAGGTAACATAAACGCAAGTAACATTAAAACAGACATAACGGCATTTCTCCAGTTAAGGAAGGCAGTGTTGGAGAAGAATTTTTCCCAGTCGTTGGGGATGTGATCTGAGAACTGTTTTATGGGAAAAAGTCGATTTTGAAAAATTTTGAGTTGTTACTCTTTTTGATTTAGTGTGCGATATGTACGAACGTTGTTCATATTAAAATTTCAATTTATATTTGACTTAATAAATTGCAGACTTGTGGACACGCGCGCCAATTGCAAATTTATATTCCCATTGCCAACCGGATATCAGGCAAGTTGCTTTGTCTGTGCGCTTCACGGAACATATTCATATCCGTCTGCTAATAGGAACAGTCGTATACATCGATTTACGCAAATATCCAACAGAGAAAAGTTGAACAGCAGTTTCTGTATACATCATTAGCATTTTTTCTGAGAATAAGTTAGCTAGTTAGTTAGGTGTTTTGTATCTTTGCAGATAGTTCCTAACCCAGTATACCCCTGGCAAGCTTTTGTCTTCCTTAAATTGCCTTCACTGGAAGACAAAAAATTAGAATTAAACAAAAAACGAGCTTAATAAAAAAAAAAAATTATATTGAAAGAGCGAGCACCAACCCTACTCGTAATAAGCTTTAGTATAAAAATTTAATGAATTAATAAGGAAATATTTACTTTATATTAAAATGAAGTGCCTTGCACTTCACGGATGTTTTTTCGTAAGTCTAACGGCGTCAAATCGCAGCTCCGAGGTGTAAAATTGACATCGCCGAGATGGCTGAAAACACAATTACCGAACTTGGTGCACAAAAGAAAGAGCGAATAGGTGGCAACCCTAATCAAATATATTTTCAAAATAACGTTTTCATAAAATTATTTCGTTCGACACTCATATTTTAATATTTGATTTAAATCGTTTATAGTTTAAATAAATTGGACTTTACAAACAGGTGGCAACCCTCTTTAAAAGTATTTTAAAACTAAAATACTTTTAAACTTCTTTCGTGCTGATGTGATACATAATTCAATTAACTGATGATTTAAATTGAATCTGAATTTCTAAATACCTGGCAACCCTTCTAAATACAGTTCAGAAATAAATCGTTTTCAAATTCATTCCGAACGATACCCGTCTTTTAGTAATTCATTTAATTTAAATGCAAAATAATGCATATAACTTGTCGAAATTTGACTTAATTCGTCTTAATTCGTCGTGGCAACTCTCTTAGATAAAATAAAACTTAAAGCACATCTGCAGACCAGGTCATTGAATTTGCCATGCCAGTTTCTAGAATCTAATGGTACTGATTACACTGTAGGGATGCTAAAATGACACAGAAAACGCCGCGATAGGTGAACTTAATTTTGGTTCGTAGATTACGGATCTGTATATCGTTTTCCTAGACTGGATAATTTTCCCAAGATATTATGATTTTAAGTTTGGACCGCAAATGAAAAAAATCAAACTTTGACATGGAAAATGTTACTCATACGCCATCTACGAATACGGCCATGTACGATATGGCGTTTGAGTAACATTATTTCCTGCTCCTAACTTTTTCATTAAAATATTATTACACATTTTAGCTTGACCATTGAAAACGATGGATAAGTAACCTCAATTTTCAGCGTAAGTAGATTGATTTTTTGGCAAAAGAACAGGCAAATATGTATATAGCAGATTATAGCAAAAAAAGAAAATGTGTTGAGGAAAATATTATGTACATTTTTTTTTGTAATTTTAATACAGAATCCCTTATGTAAAAGTTTTCTATTGTCTAAGGCTGTTTGCGCAAAAAAAAATATCAAATCCTAAGTCCTTACGCACATGCAAATACATAAGTATGTACATACATATGTATGTATGTGTGCACATTTTTACCCAAAACAAAACGGTTTGACCTTAACCAAAAGTTAACAAAGTTTTCGGACCTGAGTAAATAGAAGTAAGCTTTCCCCACCTCACCATTCATACTTATTAAAATACAAATATTTTATTTACAAAAGAGTCGAATCACCTCGACATTTTGGCACCATTCAACATATATAAATGTAGCAGGGCAAATAAACCTAAAATAATACTAAAAGGTAAATAATAAAGTTATGTTTTCCAAAGGGTTTAAACCACAAAATTGTAGGCAGTATGTTTAGGATAAGTGTGAAATAGAAAAGGCAATGTGAGAAGTAAACAAATCAGAAATTACGAGTATTAAACGAAGAGATTGCTAAGTAACCAAACACTGAGCTACGATGAATTTGGGATGATACATATTTAAATTTTCTGTATAATAAAAACACCTAAGTGTATATCGCTTACATTCAAATAAGTATAATAAAAATAACTGTGACATATGTTTGGAAAAAAGCTCTGAACCATTTATTTTTTACAAATTTAAAATTTCGATCTATTAATAAACGTGCGTAAGTATCGCTATGTATAAATGTATGTACATACATACATTGGCATCTTGCGGGTACATATATAAATATGTGCATACTTCAGCCTGAGCCTACGCTCATTCATGCTAAAGTGTCCTTATGTAGCAGACAAGTGTGATGTGGGCATCCGCATATTTTACTCATGGGCAGCTCCCAGCCTTCAAATGACACTTGTCGGTTTGCCACTTCACTCATCGGTTTCTCTTATCGACTCAATTCACCGCCTCAAGGGCCAAACAAATGCTGTAGTATGGCCTTACAGAGCTTAGTGTCCGTCATGCTTGTGTGTCTTATTTACTTATTTGTGTTGTTCACATTGAAGCTTGTTTGTGGCTGACGTTGCTTGGTTTACTTTTATTTTGTGTGTCGCGTTTTTTGCTCTTTAATCCACTTGCTTGAACATGCCGTCACTTCCAAGGAAGTATTGCGCTTTTTCTTTATCTTTTGTTAGACGTTTTTTATGTAATTGAATTTATACCGTTATGTTACTAGCATACAAATATTCTGGCTGAGAATTCGTGAAAAGGATCACTTTTTCCGCAGTTACTTATTTCAAAAAAAAAAATTTTTGGAAGTTCCTTAAAAATTGATCAGAACATTGTAAAAAAAATTATTGTTCGCATTATATATCTTTTTTTATAAATTTCATTCGTTCTTGCCGATCCTGAAAATTTAATGTTTTTTTGATAAATATTCAATGCACAGAAGTATACGTATGTGGGAAAAGCTTTTGACTGAAATTCACCAGATACGTCAACTACAGCTTCCACGTAAATGAGCGCAAATTCATGGTTGGATTTGTGGTGGAGGTGGGACTTCGTCGGCGAGTAGTGTCGTTCATCAAAGTGAGATTCTTCAATATCTCGCTCATCTGCACCCACGCTCCCATAGAAAAGAAGGCGCCAATGTCGCAAAATTCAGCCTCCACGACGAAACGTCCGATAACGGACCGAGGCTTATCGATTACGCCGGGCACGAAATATGGTAGTATTCAGTACTAGGCTCCAGCATGAAAAGCCCCATCAAGCTTCTTGGATGTCTCAAGATCGAAAAATGAGAAACCAAGTCGATCTTATTGTAATAGACGCACGTTCACTCTGAGGGACAAACATCGACTCGGACCACTATCTTGTTGCATCAAAGATCCGCAATGCAATGCAAGGAAAACTCAACGTCGAAAGCAAAGGCACCACATTTTTCGCTCATTAATTACCGCCACCGAAGTAGTAGTCGGATTTCTATGAGCCCGAAATAACGACTGGTATGACGTTGAATCTTACGAAGCTGCAAAGAAAAAAGATGCCTCCTACAAGCCCACTCTATTGTAGAGGCCTGGAGAAGAGAGGGGCTGAAATGTGGATGTGCGAAGAGGTCGAAATGCGGTCCTACAGGCAAAACGCCAGAATGTTATGCGACTTACGGAAGGTCCCAATGAATGGCAGCAGTAATGAGTTGTGACTCTTTTGAAGATGGTGTGCGATATGTCCGACCGCCAACAAGGTACAAAGAACAATTAGATGTCTGAAAAAAAAGCTGGTGGAGCTGACGGGCTGCCGGCCGAGCTATTCAAGGATGGCGGCGATCAGTTTATATGGTGCATGCATCAGCTCTTTTGCAGAATACGGTCAGATGAACGCATTCCCGATGGACGAATTTAAGTATGATCTGCCAATTTCACAAGAAAAGTGAACCAGCCATATGCGTTAAATGCCTAGACCTTATCAGTGCGGCTTAAGACAAACCATATGGCCATTGTAGCCGCTACAACAACAACAACAACATACCATATGGACCAGTTATTCCTCAAACGCCAACTCGTCAAAATAGGATCGACACACACCAACTTTATGTCGATTTGAAAGTCGCATTAGGCGGCAGGAAATAAAGTTTTATGTATGCTACGATGTTTGAATTTATAATCCACGCGAAACTAATACATCTGTGTAAAACGACGTTGAGTAATATCACCAGTTCGATCCAAGCCTTTCCGAACCATTTGCTACCAAACGGAGTTTCAGACAACTCTCGACTCAAATGACTTCAAATGATTTCTTTAACCTGATGTTGGAGAAGATAAAAAGATCACCAGAACCAGGGCTGCCTAAAAAGGTGCTGAACTTTTAATTCTTCCCATTTAACATTAAAACTAGAAACACTTTCCTAAACCAAAGGTCCAATGCCAAAGTAATAGGGGTATACATTATGACATTAGAAAGTTTTAGTTGAGAAAATAAGTAGGTGCACGCAAAGGATTTCATAAAAATATATTAGTCCAGTCGAACCGTCGTGAAAAAGGGCCTCAGTTTTCAATACCATGCAAGAATTTAGTTATGAATAGAATTGAATAGGGGGTTATAAAAAGAAGTTAAATCTAAATTTGCAGTGCTGTGCGAATGTTTTTTGCAAAGTTATGCAAAAAAACGTTTTTCTTCATATTTTCGCAAATATCTCGGCTACTGGTTGTCGCACGGATAAGAGCAATATATCATTCTGTTCGTAACAAAATTTCCCATTTTTTTTTATACGAACAATTTTTCTGTTAAACAAATAGATAAAAAACTATTAAGCATCAAAGTGGAAAATTTCTTTTTTGATGTATGTTTTTCGCAAATTACTCAGTTCCTTCGCATTTTTACACTTGATAGTCCAAATACTTTTTTGAAGTACACAAAATTACCTTTTATCTGATGTATACACATCGATGATCCAATAAGGCAGCCTCTGGCAATCCACGCTGGAACACGTACAAGTCGAGCCTTACAGGGACTTATAGGCTGCATATCGAAACTTTTTTAATCAATTTTTTCTTGTTTGCATTTTATGTTTCATTGCTATATACCATAAAACAATTAACTTACAAGTTATTTTCTTCAGCAAATAAGAAAACAATTGAAGGCACGGATATAATAACCAACGATGTGTATAAATATATTACACGCATTTCATCGGTTATTGAATCCACAAGCTCAATATTCATGGCGTAAAGTGAAGTAAGTTTATTTAAACAGAAAAAACTTGAAATCACGATGCATGTAGTTCAAGATTGTCGGAGTGAAATCTCCAAAAATGAGATAATATTAGGCGCGCATGTGTAATTCGGCTCTAATTCTTATTGCACATATTGTGAAATAAAAGAATAGTAAAATAATAAATAACACTATCGTTGCACATACTATATATTACACTGTTTTGTACTTGAAATGAAAANTATCGTTGCACACACTATATATTGCACTGTTTTGTACTTGAAATGAAAACTTAGTAAAAATGTAACATAACAT
>NW_016168166.1:0-19840 GCF_001687245.7 Rhagoletis zephyria | reverse complement strand
CGTGGTTAATGTCCGATTTTTTAAATTTTCGGCTATTTAGTATGCTGTACCCAGGCCAACAACTTTGCCAAGTTTGGAAGAAATTGGTCCAGTGGTTACCACGATATGCACATGTAACCATAAGTGGGCGTGGCTACGCCCATTTTCTAAAAATGTATAATATTCTTATTTTTCGTCTGAAATTTATTGTAAATATCAATTTTGAGAGAATTATCTTCAGTAGTTAAATTACCGTTATATGGGATGTGGGCGTGGTTATTATCCGATTTTTAAAATTTTCAGCCATTTAGTATGCTGTATCAAGGTCAATAACTGTGCCAAGTTTGGAAGAAATTGGTGCAGCGGTTACCAAGATATACACATGTAACCATAAGTGGGCGTGGCTACGCCCATTTTCCAAAAATTTCTTATTTTTCGTCTGAAAATTATTGTAAATATCAATTTTGAGTGAATTATCTTCAGTNATTTATCGAAGATTTTGTATTTCTCTAAATTACCGTTATATGGGATGTGGGCGTGGTTAATGTCCGATTTTTTAAATTTTCGGCTATTTAGTATGCTGTACCCAGGCCAACAACTTTGCCAAGTTTGGAAGAAATTGGTCCAGTGGTTACCACGATATGCACATGTAACCATAAGTGGGCGTGGCTACGCCCATTTTCTAAAAATGTATAATATTCTTATTTTTCGTCTGAAATTTATTGTAAATATCAATTTTGAGAGAATTATCTTCAGTAGTTAAATTACCGTTATATGGGATGTGGGCGTGGTTATTATCCGATTTTTAAAATTTTCAGCCATTTAGTATGCTGTATCAAGGTCAATAACTGTGCCAAGTTTGGAAGAAATTGGTGCAGCGGTTACCAAGATATACACATGTAACCATAAGTGGGCGTGGCTACGCCCATTTTCCAAAAATTTCTTATTTTTCGTCTGAAAATTATTGTAAATATCAATTTTGAGTGAATTATCTTCAGTAGTTACTAAAATATCACAGTTTTCGTATTTCTGGAAATCACCGTTATATGGGAAGTGTGAGTGGTTACTGTCCGATTTCGCCCATTTTCAATAGTAACCTACCTTGGATTAACGGAAACCTACATACCAAACTTCGTTGAGATATCTCAATTTTTGCTCGAGTTATCGTGTACACGGGCGGACGGACAGACGGACAGACGGACGGACAGACAGACATAGCTTAATCGACTTCTCTATTCATTCTGAGCATTTATGTATACATTTGTCTATATCTATCTCGATTCGTTTTGCCTGTTACAAACAACCGTAATGTGAACAAAATTAATATACCCTTCTGCACAAGTGCGCTCGGGTATAAAAATGAGAAATAAAGGATTTGCTTTAAAAGCCCAAATACGAACCGTATATTAACAAAGGCTCAGATAGCTCAGTTATAACTAATAACTTATAAGCTTCGTTTATTCCATGGCAACACTTTTTAATTTATACAAAAATATGTACATATAATTGGCAAACCGTAAAAGCAAAGTAGAGATACGGTTGCGGTTAAAATATTAGCAGCAAAATTCAAAATGATGCTGTTGGCTACTCATCTTTATTTATTTATTCTTAATAATTTTAATTTAGAATATGGTTCGATCTATATCAGATAACATATAAATACAAGTTTCAAAGCTTGCAAAAAGTTCAAAAAAATTAGCTAAACTTAAAAATTTTTTAAAAAAAATTACGATATTCTTAATTAGATTTCCTAGAAAGATGCGGTTTATAGCCCATTCAATTTCAGTACAATGAAGTGCAAGTTTCAAGTCGCTAAAAATTACAATTGATTTTTTAGATTTTTTTTGTGGAGGATGTTTCGCGTTTTATTCCATATAAAAGTTAGTTTTGTTCATGCATTATATGGAAGAAAATTCGCAAGACCTTCCACAAAAGAAAATTCTAAAAAATCAACTGTAATTTTTAGCTATATTTCTCTTGCAGAGCTGCATGCAATAATTCTTGCTAAGGACCTACTCACAATTGCCGCGTTAAACCATGATCATGTTGAGTAGAAGTTTACAGGTTGAAAAGAATAATGAATTTGTAGAAAATACGGGAAAAATCTTGTCTCGGCGGAACATTTCAAATTTAATGCAAAATACGGGACGTCCCGGCAAATACGGGACATTTGGCAACGCTAATGTAACCTAACTGGGAAGACGCATACATTCTTACCTACATTTATTCATACATATGCATGAATACTTTTAGTTCACTTTATGTAACGCTACTAATTATGTATAAATAAATTGCCACTAAGAAAAAAACGCATGAGTAAAAAAGGCGAGTACAGCGCCGAACTCGTGATAGAAGTGAAACTTCTTAAAAAAACACATGTGTGCAGCGTAGATAATGAGACAAATACATTTGGTTATTGTACATATCTTATGTTGGTACCAAGTTGCTAAGTTTTTATCATTTTTCCCATTTAATTTTTTTTTTATAAGTTTTTATTTTTCTTGTCGATACGAATGATTGCTCATTCTTTGTCGCTTTATTCTGTATTCTAAAAATTATATGTTTCAATGGAATTGAATTCAATGTTAAATATTTGAATAAACGATTTAGATAGCGTTTTTAGCAATTCATTTGAGAAATATAAAACATTTAGATTTTTGTTTAGATTTTCGTTGATTTTAAATTTACTATCTCAAAATAATTGATATGAAATACACCACCTCTTTGAGGTACAATTTTCGAGTGACGAAAGCTGAACTAGAAACACACAATTTAAGGTATCAATTTCGTGATGAAAATTATCCTTTTAAAATTATATTTTTAACTGTCCTGGAAATTGATGGAAAATAGTTTTATTTATTCGGAACGTTGCAAAGTTCTGTCCATTTACTCTTAGAAACACAAAATAAAAAAAATCGGAACCTTAGCAACGATTCTTATCCAGGGCAATTAAAAGAATGCGCATAATTTTCGTCACGGAATTGATATCATAAATTTTGTATTTCTAGTTCAGCTTTCGTCACTCGAAAATTTTACCTCAAAGAGGTGTTTTATTTGATATAACTGATCGTAGGTAAAGCAGGAGTTCTCCGGCAGAAGTGCAGTCACCCAATTCAGCTTGTCAAATTCAAATGGAAGNCATCTGAGAAGGATCAAACATGTCCCTAAATCTCCGCCTTTCAACTTCCGCATCAACAATCTGGGACTCGTTCTCCTGTTCAAACAATAATGCCGCGGCTATGGATTTATACTTATAATTATATTTCCACTTAAATTAAGAACAAACGAAATTTTATTTTTAAATTACAGTGATGCTAGTGGTAAGCAGGCTGCTGTGGTGTAGGGGTAGCAGCACTTCCACTCCACAATACCAGGTTCAAACCCTGGTCAAAGCAACATCGCAAAAAATAGAAAGGGTATTTTCTTAACAGCAGTCGTCCCTCGGCAGGCAATGGCAAACCTCCGAGTGTATTTCAGCCATGAAAAACAGCTCATAAAAATACAACCGCCGTTCGGAGTCGGCGTAAAACTGTAGGTACCTCCGCTTCGTGTGACAACATCAAGGCGCACGCCACAAATCGGAGGAGAAGCTCGGCTCCGGTTGAAATAACGCAAACGGCAATAATGCAAAATTTGCTTTATTTCACTTTCAAATGGGAAATAGGGTTGTTCGACTTCACTAGAAAGTCGACTTTCGACTTTTCGATCGACTCTGTACAGTCGACTTTAAAAGTCGACCGATCCACAAAGAAAAGTCGACTTTGTTCGACTTTTTTAATAAAAAGGAAACGTATTAACTATACTCTGCATTTAACTCATATATTAGCTATAAATATAAGAGTCAGAATACGTCAAAAATATCATGATTTACTAGTGGTCTTTAGAATAATCTGTAATTTAGTGATATTCAATGCTAGGTAAAAAAAGCAGACACTAAATAATTTTTAAAAATTTTGAAAATTGTTCCAGTTATACATCATGAAAATGTTGGTTGTGAGGGTTTTTAAAAATTATATTTTTGAAAAACAATTTAAAAAAAACNAAAATTGTTCCAGTTATACAGCATGAAAATGTTGGTTGTGAGGGTTTTTAAAAATTATATTTTTGAAAAACAATTTAAAAAAAACAAAAAATTTTTTAATCGATATTAGGTAATTACGGAAAACTTTTTGAAAATGTGGCCTTCCGATGGAGCAGAATTGGCGGGTATTGGTAGAAATATAGTGCCACTTTATAAGCATGGATAAATATGGGNCTGCATTTAACTCATATATTAGCTATAAATATAAGAGTCAGAATACGTCAAAAATATCATGATTTACTAGTGGTCTTTAGAATAATCTGTAATTTAGTGATATTCAATGCTAGGTAAAAAAAGCAGACACTAAATAATTTTTAAAAATTTTGAAAATTGTTCCAGTTATACAGCATGAAAATGTTGGTTGTGAGGGTTTTTAAAAATTATATTTTTGAAAAACAATTTAAAAAAAACAAAAAATTTTTTAATCGATATTAGGTAATTACGGAAAACTTTTTGAAAATGTGGCCTTCCGATGGAGCAGAATTGGCGGGTATTGGTAGAAATATAGTGCCACTTTATAAGCATGGATAAATATGGGAGTAGCCCAGACAGCTAGTGGATTGGGACTATCCACACGACTAATGTCGCATATTAACTGGAATCCTACCAGCAACGTTTTTAGCGGTTTTTAAAATGTTGTACCTTACGGATTGGTCAAATTCGAACCAAAGACTGTCTGTAGAAACTTACATAAACTTATGCAGAAAAACTTTCTTGGATGAAATTTTTAAAATAAATACCTATGTTTATCTTACCTCATTATTAACTGAAGATTGTGGAGACAAACGATTAACAAATTTTGAGGAATTTGTTTTCGTATAGTAATTTTATGCGCTGCTCTTAAATGATTTGACGATGTTGTTGTACTGTCATTAAAATTCATTTATCTACCACACTTTTCAAATTTCACTTCAGTTTTATTGGCAATTTTTTTTAAATACGACCAAAAAGCACTCCGCGCCCTTCATAGAAGATCAGTTTTTATATGCAAATAAATCAAAAAAAGTGAAAAGTCGACATCAGTCGACTTCCATAAACTAAAAGTCGATCGATTGCTGAAGGTGGGAGTGCTAAAACTGGTAGCGGACCGAGGAATGCCTGGTCTAAGCAAACTCTGGCCAAATGATCAGATGTCTCATAACCAGGTACTCCAGAGTGACCTGGCACCCACAGTAAAACAACCTCGTTATGTTCACTATCATATTTAAATCGAGACCTGCCTTGCCGAACTAGTTTGGAAGTACTTAAATAGAGGTCTGGTCAATGCCTTAAGTGCAGCTTGGTTGTCACTGCAGTCACGTAAACTCCTTCCCCTCCACCTATGTTCCACCACGTTATTGCAATTACCTCAGCCTCAGCCACAGTGAAGTGAAGCTTATCTCCAATAACCTCGAAAAAGACCCCAGATCATGAACCAAAGTCAGTTTTGGAGCTATCAGTGAAGATTCGGTCTCAGCGTTGGAATCAAACCAGCATTCAGTCTCAGGGAACTCAATATTATAGGATCTTTTCAACAAAGGTAATGGTGGCGTATTATCCTGTAGCATTGAAAATACACAAGTGCTTAAATCTCATACCAGCATCCGGTTCTTTTTAAATTATAGGTGGCCTTTAAGGCTTCCCCACGTATGAAAACACAAAGTGACGGTAAGTGCAGCAGTGCGTAAAGAGCACTATACATCACTCAAAAAAATTAAAGTTAAATCAAGCAACCATTTTGGCTCTTTACATTGAAACCAGAAAAATTTTCGTGGACACCAATTTAAAACTCATGAACCTCCATATTTTGTTCACGTCACCGTGGACCCCAGTCGAGTCTTCCGTGGACACCTGGGGGTCCACAAGGACCACTTTGGGAATCACTGCTATAAATAAATAAATAAATCTCAGGGGGAAGCATTACAAAAGGTTGGTATTTTATTACAAACACCTGTACTTTTCTCATGGCCATTACCCTACAAGAATTGTGTGATGGAAACTAACACATTCCCATTTATCTTACTAACACATTTGCAAATTTTGTGTTGGTTAAAAAGAGACCATTATAATATATTTAATTAAATAAGGCCATAAGTTGGAGGAAGACGGAAGATCATATGTACACAAATGTTTACATCAGATTTTTCACACTGCCCTTTAGAATTTGATAGAAACTTGTAGGTAGCCAGTGACAGAAATCTCTATCAGTCTTGCCACTCAAATGATTTGTCAAATGATAGTCACTGTTCTTGCAGGGTATATGTAGCTGCCAGTAGAATTCGTTCGTTTGACGGATGGCGGTTCTTCATTTCAGATAGTTCAGATGAAGGTCATTTGTCTGCCGAAAAAAGGGCTTTTATAAAAAAAATAATAATTTGTAGAGAAATTGTTAGGGGTCTTTAAAAAACTAGAAAACGGTCGAATCTCGACAGTAACTGGCACTCTAGTCAGTATTATGTGCCATACATCAGACATACATATGTATGTACGCACATATACATATGTACATATAAGGGGCATGTGCGAAACAGAGCATACAATCCACTCGGTTCATACTCGTTACAAGTATTTTTGCTATGCACATACAACAAATTTGTTAAAACTCCCTAGGGGTGAAGTCGTTCGCACTCAGCGGATTTTTATTTAGTTATTTCGTACTCTTCAACGCGTGGCGTTGCTCGAAGAAACAAAGCTTTCAGTTATGAGCGGTAGCTTTTTTAAGAAAATCAGTGCTTGAAAGTAGTTTTAAAGGGTTAAGCGTTTAATATATGTATGTATGTATCTATCATCTGTATAAATAAAATAACAATAACATATATACATATTTATGTGTGTAACTAGGTAGTGTATCGTTTTGTACATATCTATATGAGTACGAATTGAAAAAGCAATGCAGCGTACTCTCGTAATAACTTAGCGACTCGCAATAAGCGAGCAAGTGATAAGCGATGCCGAGTTAATTGATATGAATATGGACTTACAAACATATGTACATACAGTGGCAGATCCAGGGGGGGAAGGAAAATTGCGGAACAAGAGCTGTGTAACATGCATTTTCATAATATTCAACTGTAAAAAATTATGAGTGAGCTATTTTAAATCTGAAAATTTTTCATTTACCCTGAATAGCATCTATAGTAGTAGGTATCTATTCCATATTCCTGAATTTATGATAGTTCTTCGTATAAACAAAATTTTTCGAATACTCGTCGATATCTCATTGTGTGACCTTTGGCAATCGGCTAAAATAATACCAAATTGCAATTGATTGATACTTCCCATGAGGGATGTTGCGGATGTGGAATTTTAGACATCCGCGGATGCGAATGCGGATGCGAATATCTAACAGCTAACATCCGCGGATGCCAATGCGAATGCGGATGTCAAGTATTTTAAAAAAACAATTTGAATCTAGCATAATAGCGAGATCGTTGTTTAAACAGCGCTTACAAGCCAAACCAGATACATATGTCATGTTGTTTTAGAATTTGGAGAACCTGTAACTTTAGAGCACTTTTCGATTTTAGTTTTTGTAATGGATGTAAAGTCGGTGATGGATCTCACGGTACCCGCTATACCATCAAAATCAAAACACGAAAATTTTGTTAAGAATTACAGTGCACACTTTCTTCTTTTGTGTCTTGTATTTTTTTTAAGATTGGTCCAAAAAAATCATAATAAAGAAAGAACCCAAAGCATGTATTTAAAGCACAGAAAAAATATATTATTAAAAGGACTATGTTCTCATTGACGTACGTCAAAGGTCAAGTAGAAGTGGGAACTTTTATGGCTGCCCATTGATAGCTTGGTTATATAGCTTAAGAAATAAAATTTTAAAGACATTTTTATCAAAGTTAATAAATATAACATTTGACCAGTTTTGTTACACAAATACTCCTACGACCACAGGCAAAAATACTGGCTACAATTTGTAATTTTTTTTGCCATATATACGTTTTATCGGTCCACTTGAAAAATATTCGCATTCGCAAGAGCTCCGCATTGATTATTGCGAATGCGAAAGCGAATGCGAATGTTAAAATTAATGCGCAAGCTCCGCAGTTGCGAATGCGAATGCGAATATTCGCAACAACCCTGCTTCCCATTTATGTTAAGAAGGATGTTAAACGATTTTTTTTAAGAGATGNATTGTATGTAAATAACTAAAAAAGTAAAAATATAGACGTAGTCCGCCTTGTGCTCTTATTTAAACGGTATATAACTTTATTTACAGGTGCCACAAATTTTTAAAAAATCATTTCAAAATTTTTTTAAATATCCATAAGGTTTTTAATTTTTCGAAGATCTGACTTTTGACCCCCTATAGCATCTGTAATATAAGTTTGCACAAAAAAAAAGTGATATACCGTTTGAATAATTGCAAAAGGCATACCACGACTATTTTTGAATTTTTTTAGTAGTTTACATACAGTAATTAAAAATAATTTTTTACCAAAGGTCCGATTTCGAACTTCGAAGGCCCATAGCTCGAGGCTAACTTCGAAAAACGGAGAAATTACATTCTTAATTATGACTCAATCTCTTAAAAAAAGTTGGTTTTATCCAATACCCAGCCGAGTGCTGCACAGTGTAATTTTTAGGAAAACTTAAAGAAAATACTGATAGTTTCTTTTCTTGCTTCGTTCTGTTTCATTGGTTCTTGGTAATCTTTGCTTGGCTCACATTGCAATTAACTGCGTTGTGCATGTGCCCGGAGAATTGAAAAATTATCTTTTTATCATGAAGGTAAAAATACCTCTTTTGGAACGAGTACCAGCTTTAAAATGTTATATATTTTTGTAGAAAAAAAAAGAATTAAGCCGCCCAGTGAACACACATGAGTGCGATTTTCCTGCAACATCGTGAGCACTTACAAAATTGCGCAATTATTGACCGTCTGCATCCGCATAATTGCGCAATGATTGATCAATTTCGTTATTTTTCTGAAAAATTATATTTGTATCATATAATTAATACACACTGGTGAAAAATGCCTACCAGTTCTTCGAATTCACTGAATTTTCAAAATTTTCAAATTACTTAATTTTCACTTTTTCCATTTTTTGTCTTTTCCAATTTGTACTATTTTACATAGTTGAAAGTCACAGCAAGTTTGAATATTTTCGCAGGTTTAGAAAATAACAAAAATTCCAAAATTTTGAATATTATGAAATTATCAAATTTCTTGAGATTTCTTATTTTTAGAATAATTTCCAAATTTTTAAAAACTATCGAAATCTGGGAGATTCTAGAAATTTGTTAAAATGAGAATTTGTGAAATGTACAAAATTATTGAGATTTTAGAAATTTTTATATTTTTATTTATTCTGAAATCCATCCTAAAATGTAAACATGTGAAACATCACAAATTGTCGAAAATGTCTTATGTTCATGGTACTTGTGTATAAAACCTAGGTAGTTCTTAGAATTCTAAAATATATTAACATTTTTGAAAAATTCCAAAAATTTTCCACTTTTCTGAACATTTATTTTATGCTTTGTCTACTTCAGTACATACTATTTTTGTATTTTATTCACGATATATGTGGAAAAAATATTTTTCCCCCTCTCCCCCCAAGAATTGCTGCTGGGTCCGCCCCTGGTACATATGTATATATGTATGTTAATATGTACGATCGAAATATTCTCGTTTATTCATTTGTACATGTGTACATCCCCATATGTACTATATATGGTATTACCTGCTAAACACCACACAGGCGACGTCGCATTCTCAGTTAGTCCATAGGTCGGGATAGCTGCCATTGTTTTGTGCTCGTTATTTTTATAATTTTTAATTCATTTATAGAAGTAATAAAAAATTAAACGTTGATTGCTTTATAGTATATATTCTAAGATGATCTACATTGCCACTTTGGACGTAGGCACTACCACCGTGCGCTGCTTCATCATAGATGCCAGAGGTGAAGTTTTGGGTTCGTCCACTGAAAGGGTAGGTCAATATAAGCCGTGTTTTTTTTTACAAGTATGCATTTCTAAAATGTACTTTTGCAAAAAAACAAGCATCGACAATTTCAATTTAAAAACAAATAATTTTGATTTTATCAACAACTATTCATAAGCACACATAAAGTTTCCCGCTTACAGCTCCTTACAAATTTTTGCCTACGTTTATAACCCAGTGAATTCGCATCGCGCNTTTAAAAACAAATAATTTTGATTTTATCAACAACTATTCATAAGCACACAAAGTTTTCCGCTTACAGCTCCTTGCAAATTTTTGCCTACGTTTATAACCCAGTGAATTCGCATCGCGTGATGCGATCAAAATCGCTACCAGCGATCAATTACACAAATTCTAAGGGCGGTATCAATCGCTGCCTCACACACACCGCCATATGAATTTGTATAGTTGATAGGCTAGGTCAGGACTGGCGAACCTATGACACGCATGCCATTAATGTTATTAATTGTGGACTCAATTCCTCAATTACTGGTAGTAGTATTTACTACCTAATCGACACAATTTCTTTTTTTTCGTACAAATGGGAGATCAAAGAAAGATCTACTCACTCCCAAGAAAACCGGTCCAAAAGAACCAAAAATACAGACAGTAACCAAAAAAATCCACATAAGAAACTCGATTCTTGAGTTATATTGGACCGTATGAATNCCAAAAGAACCAAAAATACAGACAGTAACCAAAAAAATCCACATAAGAAATTCGATTCTTGAGTTATATGGCATCATTCATCAATAAGCTTTGAGCGCAAAGCATGTCCTCGTCTCCCTTCGCGTTATAATTGGCATAGTTTTCAAAAATAATGAACCTCGAAATTTTGNCTGAAATTTTAAGAAAAAGCATTTGCTTATTTTTATTCATACGGCCCATTGTATCATTCATCAATAAACTTTGAGTGCAAAGCATATGTTCGTCTCCCTTCGCGTTATAATGGGCATAGTTTTCAAAAATAATGAACCTCGAAATTTTGAGACTTATACATATGTGGCTTGCAAAATTGGTGGTTTTTACGGATATGCGCCAGCAATGATTTAAATGTAAAGCTTGAAGGCTCTAATAAAACTGTTATAATTATGATGCATAGATCTCATTCGCGTTATTTAGGCTAAACTGAAAGTTATTGGTAACACGGTTGCCGTTTTGGTCCAAGTGGACGAAATTTGGTCCATTTCTTTTCGTTTGGTCCATTGGTCCAATTCTTTTTAAAATGGTCCATTTCACAAGCCTTTGGTTAGGATATTATCACCCTTTCACTTCATGCAATAAAGTTTGCGTTTTAAATTTTTTCTATTTAATTGATAAATATTGCGCCCTATGTTGAGTATCGTCGTCGTCAGTAAATGTGGCGATACGCCCATCGTCAGCCATGTTGCTGATGCGCTGACGATCTTCGACGATGACGATGACGATATTCAGCATAGGGCCGATTGGCAGCACCTGCTAAAAGTGTGAATTCGCCTTGCCACTGATCTTCAAATATGGCATGGCTAATCATCTATTAGCTAATTTCAATTACTCGGCGACCAATATTAAAGTGGCTGGCAAAAATATGGAAAGGTAGCAAAAATTAGCATTTAATAATAATAATAATAGGTTGGCGCTTACACATATGTTAGTGTTTGGCCGAGCTTCTCCTCCGATTTGTGGCGTGCGCCTTGATGTCGTCATACAAAGCGGAGGGACCTACAGTTTTACGCCGACTTCGAATGGCGATTGTATTTTTATGAGAAGCTGCTTTTCATGGCAGAAATACACTCGGAGGTTTGCCATTGCCTGCCGAGGGACGACCGCTGTTAAGACATGAAATTGACATGATGATTATTACATGAAAATAATATTCCATTTCAATCGAAAAGATATTAAACACCTTGAAATTATTACACCACATAAAGTTCTTTCTGATACTGATGTATGCAGCTGGGCGCAAATTTTTTGATTTAGCATTAATATAAACGAAATTAAGAAACAAATTATAACTTACAACTTTAAATAATATATTTAGTGTTAATAATATACAATTGTAATTCACTTTGGATGCAATATAAAAAAATCGTTTTAAAAACTGAATTGGCATATTTTCTCGATAAAGAGGGATAAACTCCACACAATTTCCCGATGTAATAAATATTGGCCCATTTTTGGTCCGAAAAATAAATTGGAAATGGCAACCGTGATTGGTAAAGATATTGAGGCATATTCATAGTCGAAATAAAGTCGACTCTAAATTTAGTAGCAGCTTTTTTGGCAGATATTACATAGACAATGATGTCAAAAAGCCGCAACTCACTTTAGTTTCGTCTTTATTTTGACTATGAATACGTCCCATTGATTAATTTTGATGAATGAACGAACTATATACTAGTTCAATGAGAACAAAAATAATACGTTAAAACTTGGAAAAAGTGGTTCGGTATAATTTTTTGACCACTGTACATTAGGTCAAATGATTATATTTGCTGTGCGAAATTAATAGCAGCTAAAATATTGCACTATTTTAAAGAAAAATGATGCCAACCGTTAAAAAAAAAATTGTAAAGTCAGTAAATAAAGTGTGAACACATGACTTAGCATTCGTAAGACAGACTGTTCTCCGCAAGGTTTTTTATGTTCAAAAGACGAGTATATGTGTTTAAGTATTACTCGAAAACATTGTCCAATTAGCTTGGTTTTGACACAGCGGGCTTGGTGACATGCCCGCTGGCAGAATTCTATAGGCAAGTGTCCTGCGCTGGGCATGCCTGGTATAAAGTTTCGCCAGCCCTGGGCTAGGTACAGACCTAGCGGATTGGCGTCGCGCGATGCGATTAAAACCATTACCAGCGATCAACTATACA
Organism: Rhagoletis zephyria; assembly: GCF_001687245.7. Lineage (NCBI taxonomy): Eukaryota > Metazoa > Arthropoda > Insecta > Diptera > Tephritidae > Rhagoletis > Rhagoletis zephyria. Next base: position 6,984 of record NW_016168166.1, on the reverse strand, counting down.
AATTCATATGGCGGTGTTTATGATGGTGCGATTGATACCGCCATAAGAGTTTGTGTTCGCTTGAGGCGATTTTACAGGCAACTTTTAGTTGAAAGCGAAAATCGCCTGGTGTGAACGGGTTTTCAACTAATCGCTTCCCATGAAGTTGGGGTGCAGACGACTATTGATTCGCCTCTAAAATTGCCTGGAAAATCGCCTCATGCGAACACCGCATAATTGACCGCTAGTAGCGATTTTAAACGCTTCGCGCGATACGAATTTGCTTGGTCATGTATCGAGCCTTATGGCACCGTTAATCATTGCGCCATAAACACCGCATGTAAATTTGTATAATTGATCGCTGAATTGAATTGAAAACCTCGACTTTAGATATGAAATGTTGAAATGCAAAGATTGAGTACAACTAAATATAATACACTTCTATGCAGGTCAAATTGCTGAACCCTCAACCGGGGCACTTTGAAATTGAACCAGAAACGCTGTGGGCTCAAATCGTCAGCGTTGTAAACAGGGCAGTTATAGGTGAGCAGAGAATAAAAAAATATTAGCTCGTGGTTATAGTCAAAATAAAGTTTTAATAAAGTCTTAAAGTAATCGCAGTTGCAACTTTTTGACACAATTTACAATGAGATATCGTCGCTGGAATAATGAAATAGTGTAACATGAAAAGTATAGTTTTGAGAAAAACGAATCGGAAGTTTTTACAAACCATTACAAACCATACAAATACAATTTCGTTTTTCGGGAATATATTAGTGAGCCAAAGGGATATTTAAGAAAACTAAAGATTTTTCTAATAGATTAAAGGATTGTCTATCCAGTGGTGCAATTATCGAATAATAGTGTATGTGGCATTTACACTGTTTCTTTATTCGAGCGACGATATATGTATGTCAAAAAAGCTGGAACTTACTTTAGAGTCGACTTTATTTTGACAATAACTACGGTTCATTAAGGTTAATCATCAAAACATGCTAACTTTGGAAATGTGTAACTTTAAGATATTACACCCAGTATTGCATGCTTGCACCTCGTTAAATATGCGTAAATACATACTTATACTTGTCTAATCTTAACGATCGTACATATTGTTTTACTAGGGCGTTCTTGAAAAGTGTTTTGAGATAGAGCGTTTTCGAACTGGGTGCCGAGATAGGTCGATCTTCCACTCAGCCATCGATATAGTGGTAGTGACATTGAAATGTACTACCACCAACCATGTAGTAATAGGAAATTTGAAATGCACTACCACTAACCATATAGTAGTAGTGAAATTTGAAATGCATTATCACTGAAGCCCTAGTGGTAGTGAAAATGTCGATTTAGTGCAGCGTGACCAACCCTGACGCACAGTGGTTCAAATAGCACGAAAGTCAAAATTTTATTTGTTTATAAAATACTTTATGGTACTTGGAATGCATTCCTGACAACACATTTAAATAACAATTGCATTTATTAAAGCAATAAACACATGGAAACAAAAAAAGGTAAGTCAACGCCGTCTATTTGAGAACTCTATTTTAAAAAGTGAAATTTAACTTAAAAATTTGCTAATCGCACTCACAATTATTTGCATAATTGCATATTGAATTTATAAACCAAAAATTACACTTATTTCGCTATAGATGCAGAGATCATAACGAAATTTATGTCCACATTAGTGTAAGTAAATTTGTACTGAAAATTCGTCGTTTTGATTAATTAAAAAAATAAATTAAATTCCTTGTTAGAACTAAATCCGTTTTATATTCTTTGACCAACCTCAAAATAATAAACAGTTTAAGTACGAAATGAAAGAGAATCAAACTTAACCAGTAGTATATGTTTTTGTGTTTAATTAAAATCAAAGTGAAATTTTTAAAAGCAATTTATTTTAAAATGCGCAAAGCGCATTTGGTTTTGAACTCGGATTCTTAATAAGGAAGGAACATACTTTATTGCAGTACTGTCAAATTTAAAACCGGTTTGCGTATTTAAAATAAAAGTGATTTTGAAAATTACACTTGCAAAAAGCAGAGGTTGATTTAGTTTTTTTAAACATAATTTTTTTAAAACACATAATTTCAAACAAAATACACCAAAAGAATAAATAAACTTCATTCACAAAATAACGAAATATAATACCGCTTTCTTACAGTAACAATTTGAATTGCACATTTGCATTTCTCAGTTTTGAAAAGAAAAAAGATTTTTGTTCAAATTTGTCAAGTTTGGACACGCATATCTCCCAGCCGAAAAACGATAGAAAGGTGAAAACTGTCCCGCAAATGTAGAATTTAATGGGAACCTGCGTTTTTATTTTTACAAAAAAAAACATTTCTTTAATTGAATTTTGGGCACGCTTGGCTCCAGTGTGAGCTGTGCAAATAATATTCAACGGCGTGATGAGGACGTGAACGTGGAAAAGACATTGCCGCGCATTTCTTAATGTTCAAATTGAGCTTATTCTCTACACACCAGCAATGCTACTTATAGTTAATAGACTTGATGTGAGGTGAACAATATGAATATTTGCTAATAATGAAAATATTATTTTAGAGCTAAAAAGAGTTCAATAGAAATCCAAGAGACTTGAGAGGGAAAATATATTTGTATACGTATTTATGTGCTACAGTACCATAAATACAAGCTGTTAAGAAGCAGGAAGAGAGTTGAACAATTTGCACGACGTGTATGTATATAAACTTCCAAAATGAGACGTGCGAGCAGGCGGAACATGTACAGATGGAAGTAAGTTTTTGCGTAAGTAGTAAATTTCTGACGGAAAGCTTTCTAGGTAGCCAGATTTAATAAAAAATATTTTTAGAACTTTGAAACAATATAAATGCCGGCATGGAAGTATATCGAGTTTTCTAAAAAATTGCATAGTGTGAGATCTGCTGTTAGCGTTACTGATCCGTCTAATTACGCGTATTTGAATTGTTACAATGGGTGACAATTTATTAGCCGAAGCGCCACCCCAGCAGGTGATACCATACTGCAGCTTTGACTGAAATATACCATAATAAACAATTTTTAGTGTGGACATAGAACACAACTTTTTGAGGCGGTAGAAGTGACGAATGGTGTTAAGAAAGTATTGTTTTATCGCACGAAGAAGTTCAGACCACTTCAAACGATTGTCAATAACTATACCTAGATACTTAAAATTTTACAACAGCGTCAACCTTAAAACAGTTGTCGGTGCATTTGACAGTGCACACAAAAGACTTAGGAGATATTCAAAGAGCACGCAATATTATGCAGATTGAAACGGGGACAATCTGAGGAATGAAATATAACATCACAGCTTGGCAATTCTTTGGGGCATGGCTAAAATACATAAGCTTAGTTTTAGTACCTACAAGTAGTTTGTGGATATTGGAAAAGATTAGTTGTAGTTGATCTACCTCCGAAGAAGCCATATTGTCGAGTTGAGTTTTACGCAAACTCCACACTCGTTCCGTTGCAGAGCGCCAAAATTATACGTTGTGTTGATTCTTTTTATTTTTAATACAATTTACACTGAAAGTTTATTGTTTTTCAGCAGATGATCTACATTCACGACCTTAACACACAACGTTGCCTGTATATAATAAAATAAAATGTCTATCATAAATGTGTTTTATTTCAACGATTTAGAGTTTAAGGGAAAACCCATATTGAGTTAAATGAAGAAACCTTCAAAATGAATAATTAAGACCTGCAGTGGAATTCTGACAATCGCTACGCTAAATTTTTTTCGCTAAAATTCTCTCAGTGAAAAGCAGTGGGTCCTAAAAGTATACAACATTGAAGAGTAACACATGCAATCTGTAATCAGCCAAATCTGGCAGTATGCGGGGAATGTAACTAGATGTTACGTGTTGATAGGGGCGCCTGCTATTCTTTTGGAGATTTTCGGCGATCAAAATTAGTGATAGCGAACGGTGGAGTCCGGCTGCTGTATTGTACTGCTTAAAAAATGTATTTTTATAATTTTTCAATTAAGAAAAATTAGCACGCTTTATTTTGTTATATAAATATGTATAAACTTAATCGTCATTTCCAATCGATGAAACTGTTTCATTTTTTCTTTATTATCAAATCCAAATCTAAGATGCCCAATTAAAACCCTGTGATATCACGAACTTTGGTTTGTCGACACAACGCTGTACATTTCTTACTTGGAACCACGAAACACAGGAGTATTACCATAATTTTATAACATGGAAAGATTTGCGTGCGAATACATTAGTGGACCAATGGAATACTGGAGCAGCTATTAAGGCATTAAACATATTTTCTTACGTTTTGTACTTGATTACACGGAGCAAACGATTTCTAGCAGCAAGTGTGCTGAAAATGATGAATGGGCAGGTAAATTATGTATTTCGATGTATTGAATAACAAAAGCTTTTTTCTTTAGCATAACAGCCGGTTTCACCAGAAATTTAAATGTAAAATGATTTTCTGTCAATTTCCATATAAAATTAAAAAATTAAAATAATTTTTCACTTAAATTGCTTTTGTGAAATTGGCTGTAAAAGTGTTACCATGATAAAAATATAGTAAGGTAGAACCGCTGAGAGTCACTTTTAAAATTCTTGACGTTTCCAAACAATTTAATTTTTAAATTTACTCACAAACTCACACACACATTTTCATTTTCAATCTCAAGCAACAACAATTTCGAACAATTTCAATTTTTTATTTTCACTTTTATATGATTTTAAAATGTCGGCAAACTTCAAAAAAAATCATGGCCGACAAATTGAGAGAACGGTTCTACCTTGCTATGTTTTTATCATGAGTGTAACAATTCACTATATTAAATTACTATCATAAGACTCGAGGTTATTCGAGGTGAACACATTAAAACAGAGGAGAGTAACACAAATGTTCAGTATAAGTTAAAAGCGACAAAAACCACGATTAAAACATTACAAGGTAAATTCATTCTCTCAATTCTTCAGCCATGATATTTTTCTGCGGTTTGCAAGCATTTTAAAATCATATAAAATTGAAAATAAAAAAAATTGAATTGCTCACAATTGTTGTTGTTTGAGATTGAAAATTAGAAAGTGTGTGTGAGATTGAGTTTTGAATTTTTAAAATACACATATTAGGTTTGTATAGTAACCAATATTCAGTACTAATTTGTACTGGAACCTGCAAATTTTTACTGGAAAAGTGTATGATAACCCAAAAAATTTGCAAGATAGCACTGAATCGAGAGCGTAACAACACGGGAGAGCTGAAAATTCTTGCTAGTGAAATTTTTACTAGCAGAAAATAGCTAGCAGAAGAAGAAGAAGAATAAATGTCAAAAGCCTCCATTTGTTGAATTAGTTTAGCACAAGCAAAAGTAAAATGAGTGGAAATCAAATATTAATGACGTACTGGATTTTATAAGCAGTGATCGAACTTAAAAAAATTCTTTGTGGTAGAATCTGGAAAAAAATGTAGATTTCAAAAAAATGTGGTAGAGATCAGGTTTTGGAACAAACTTTGTACAAAAATTAAAAAAATTCTTCAAGGTTTCACATAAATTGCAAACTTTTTATTTAGGCACTGAAAAAAAATTAATTTTAGCATATTAAGTGCAAGATTGAAGTTGCTAAAAATTGCGTTAAATTTTGGCAATTTTTTTCCTTAATAGTGTAAAGCAGTTGTAAAGCAGTGTAAAGTATATCAAGTTATTTTTCGAATATATTTTGAGAGATTTCTGCAACCTTGCGGAGTGCTGCCAGCTTTTCTTTTTATCACATCACGATGTAGCGAACAAATGTGGCACGTTCTAGAAACCGCTACTTGGGATGTGCCGATTTTGGCAATTCTCAAGTAAAAGTAAACAATGCCTCAGAAACTTTCGAAGCACTGAAATTTGCTAATCCCCGTTTTTTAACATTTTCGCCATTAATAATCTTTTTATAAATCAAATCTTTTGCAATTTAACACAATAAAATCACGTTTCCTGTCGAAAAATGTTTTATTGATTTGTATTACTGATTTGTGAATAGTAAAATGTTTACAGCAGAATATCAAAACGGTGCAACAACTATTCACTTGCAAGTGTTTACTAGCTTTGTGTTCAATAACTTTTTCTGCTAGTTTTCTCTCTCAATTTTACGCTCTATTTCGCTTTTACGCTCTCGCTGCAATATTTTACTGGTGAAGTTACTATACAAAGCTATTGCTGGCAAACGTCAGACTGCCTCTCAATGGTTTCACCTTGTTATATTTTTATCGGAACAAAAACTATTTAGAACTGAGGTGAGTTTTTCTTTTCAATTATATAAACTAACTAAGATTATTAAAAGTTTATTTTGAGTGCTAAGCGACGTCAACTGACTAAAATGAGTAAAACAATTAACCTTTTTGTGTTAGTTGAACAGCAGCAACTGATGATGACACCACGCGCATGTCGAAACAATTATTTTGAAATATAAACATTTTTAAGCGACAAAAAGATTGATTGTTTTACTCATTTTAGTTAACTAAGATTATGGAGAGAAACTTCTAAGGACTCAAGTGAGTCCAACAACTACACTTTTTATCACAAGCACCTATTGTAGTAATGTCTCCTTACTTTATCGCACGTTTAATAATAAAGAGAATAATTTCAAAATTAAATTTTGTGGGGAAACGCTATTAAAGTTTGGTCAATTATTATATGAATGTAATATACAAAATAGATGGAAAGACACATATCTTCGCCATTTTTTGGAGAGTTTAGTTATCTTGTAGACTAAACATATTCTTCTTGTCAAGCTTTTAACTGAATGATGAAATCTCAAAAAAAAAAAAAAATAAATATTGAATTCATTCCTTATATTATTGAACGTGCCGTATATTAATCTGATGTGACTGAGTGTTCCAAAGTTATAGCCAAAAAAATGTTTCACACCAAAAATTTTCTTCCAATATAAGTGTTCAAATAAAACTGACAAACACTAAACTTTTTTTTTTCGTGATACGCCCTAATGCACTTACTTTTCTTTGTACAGGTCACTCTGCGCCTTC
>NW_016168165.1:0-19845 GCF_001687245.7 Rhagoletis zephyria | reverse complement strand
CAATGCCGGTGAACTGAAAATTCCAGTAGGCTAGTAAGCACGTGTATTGCAGTATGTACTATTTAGGTGATCCTAAACCCGTTGTTAGTTTGATTACAACTTCTTGGAATTGTGCTATGAAAACTGCACCGATAAACAACGTAGGTCTTTAATATGTAGTTGAGTTGCATGCCAAGTAGGGACTATTTAAGACTTTTATCTATCTTTTTTCCTTTATCTTCATTTTTATCTTTATACTCTATCGATAACAAACAAAAATCCATTAAAATATCAATAACAAATTCGACAAAAATATCGATAAAAACCCGAATAAAAAATCGATTAAAATATCGATAACAAAATCTGTAAAAATATCGATAATAAAATCGATATAAAAAGTCAATAATAAAATCGATAACAATATCGATAACAAAATCGACAAAACTATAGATAATAAATTCTATAAAAAATATCGAAAGCAAAATATATAGCAAAATAGATATCAGTATCGATAAAAATATCGATAACAAAATCGTTAAAAATATCGATTACAAAATCGATAACAAAATCTTTACTTTCATTCTTGTATTTGTCTTTTTCTAAGTGTTATTCTTTAACCTTTTATTAGAAAGTTTTTGTTAAACTATTACCATGTACATACACTCAAGAAGCAATTGTTTGAGTNCACATTTCCGTGTGCAATTTCCATTGAATTTGTCAATTTACTCCCAACCAAAACAACCACCGGTAAAGAAGTTTCACTTCAAACAATTTCTTTTGTTTTATTTTTTCATGTTGTTCAGGAATGACAGTCCCAATACGATACATCTTAAATAGGCAGTTTGAAACAGAGTCGAGTTTTTTGACAGATATCCCATTGAAAATTATTTGAAAAAGCTGCAATTACTTCATACTATAACTATGGGCCAATATACATATTTATTGTACATCTGCGTCTAAATACTAATCAATTAAAACCCAAATTACTGGTATAATTGAAGTACAATAATTACACTTAGTATGCGCAAGTCAAGAGAAATGAGCGAACTTTGTCTGTGGAGAAGTTCGGCTATCATTGATTGTAGGCCAGATCGAGTAATTTACAAACCTGCGTTTAAACAACCAGAAATGATTGCCGAACACCCCACCGGGTATGAATATCAATTTCCCGGCTGAAAAACAAAAGAAATTGCCCGAGCTGAATACCTTTGTTCTGAGCTATTTAACGTGACGGCGTGGATTTAATAATGTTCATGCATAAAATATACTCAGAATATGGTATGCCTGCCAACTGTAATTTAAATGTGCTTTCCCCAGTCCACAAAAAAGGCGATCCAACAGAGTCAGGACCGGCGTTCTAAGCATAGGTTACAAGATCTTATATTTCAAGGATATTCAAGGATAAAATTATAAAAGGGCTTGTCCTCGGCACTCATCCCTTAGGCACCAAAAAATGTGATCTGTTTTAACTTTACAGAATCTTCTCTTTAATTTGATACCCATACTGGTTCTTTAAGAACATAGCACTGAATTTTTTAAATCATTTTCTGAAGTACTCATAAAAATCCTGACGTCAGAGAGAAAAATTAAGATCGCAATTTTAGTCTATTGGCCCTTGGCTTCGCGAATATATTGATTTGTTTTTTTTTTTTGTGTGTAAAATTGCCTGGTGAAAGGTATTATATGTATATTGAGCTACACACTTATAAAAAAAAATATTACATATTAAATATACAAAGGAAATATAGCCAAAACTGGTCAACATAAGGCGTTTCTATCATTGCCACCAGTGTAAATTACGGGAGTTAAAAAATACCGGGATTACCTTTCCTAGTCCAGACCCATCTTTGTACTACTCGTTCTATGGCAAAACTTGGTTTTTTGATTTGCGCTCATCCAATACAGCCTACAAAAATTAAAATTAGATGAAACATAATTTTTTTGTTTAACTACAACGCTAATTAGAAAATTGTAAGTTCCAGAAGCGAACCTAAATATCAAAGTACAAGAAAAACCTCACCTGTAACACCGAGTGTTTCAATTGTGCCTCCGAATCGCTGGATTCCCGCTGCGTACTCGAAGTGAGCGTAGGATTTCGACGTAAATTTTGCGATTGTTGAGCTCGTCGATAATTGAGAGAACCAGTGGATTTCTTTCGAAACAATATCGACTAAATGATATAAGTAAAACAATTAGTACATACATATATATGCACATATCTATGCGTGTTTATAAGCAAACAAATGTGTATGTAGATGTTAAGTTCAGTTAAGTGTTAACAGTTCACCAATCAATGGCCAAGTGAATATACACACATATGTACATATGTATAGTACATAAAGGGGCATTCTCTGAGTCTTGCAAAGCCTTTGCATGGTGCACAGATTGCACATATTGCACGGTAAAAACCGGTTTTCGTATGGGACAGCTTTGCAAACCCTACAATCCCCCTGTAACGTGCAAAGGCTTGGCAAGACTCTGAGAATACACCCATAGTAAACAGAGCCGATTAAGTTACTCACCTTGAAAGCCTGCCGAAACTTGTTGCTCATTAGGTTGTACAATAGCGGGTTGATGCATGTCGACAAGTAATAAAGTACACCAGAGACATATGTCATAACGGTGTATATCACCACATGATGATTCTTATCGTCGGCAGAACCCGCGCCACCAGCTCCACTCTCACTGCTGCCACCCATTACAGCCGTGCCGTAAACGGCGATGAGCCGTTGTGCATGAAACGGTGCCCAACACAAGAAGAAGCATATGACAACGGCCACTGGAAAGAAGAGCAAAATTAATAGCATGCACTAATAATATTGAATGAAGTACATACATCTTTACATATACGTATGTAATAGGGATGTTATTTTTTCGCTTTTGACGATCCCGCGATTTTCGGGATCTCGTTATCACAATCCCGAAATTCGGGGATTAGTCCCGGGATTTAGATTATTATTATTTTGCAACAACTTAAATTGAAAAAAATTCTTCAATATTGTTTGAGAAGCTCTCCCTCCAATAAAATAAATAATAAATAAATGGGTTTGAAACTTACTTTTTTATTTAAAGTGAAAATTATTTTATAAGTATAAAAAACAAAAGGCAGTAATTAAGTGTATGTATACATTGTACAATACGTATTGAATAATACTTTAGCGTATATCAATCTGATAAAGTAACTTAAGGTGCGTCGAACAAAGCTCGAGGCGAAAAAATTTAAATCAAGAAATATATTTTGTGGTTGAAAGAATTTCATATATATATGTATACTAGTGGTAGAAATAAAAGAAACGCCTTATTTCGACCACTTTTGTCTATATTTCTTTTGTTTATTTAATGTTACAATTTTTTTTTATAAATGTCTACCTCTATGTACATATAACACAGTGCAATTGTCAATTTTGCACACAGAAATTAATATAATCGCGAATCCATGGCCCGAAATCTAGTAAAGCTCCGTTTTTAGTTTTTCTCTCTGACGCACAGTGCTTCCCTTCCATATAAAATGTGGTCCAAAATAGAATTATGGACGAATTTAAACGAAAATTTGCTTCTTAGTAAATTGAGGACGCAAAATTCAAAAATGCAATTTATTTTTGGATAACTTTCATACTTTCACTGTAAATGCAATTTGAAGTGGAAAATTTGCGTTCTGGTAGCATTTACGTAGGTATGTACATATAAAGTGTGTACTCGTATTGAGCGATCAAAGGGACAAAATATCCACAGAAGTACGAGAATGCAAAATTTACAAAAACTTGCAACCTTCGAAACAGCTGTACATTTGTTTGTACAGTTTATACATTTTCCTCCGATTAGGCATTTTATGCAATTGAATAGTTTTGGATAAGAAAACCCTTTTTTAAATACAAATTAGCTTTGAAATTATAACTTCTTCATTTCAACAATCAACCTACCAAAACCGACTACTTCTGCAAAAAACATTTCAGCATGCTGCACCTTTAATTTATTTTTGTATATTTATAAGAAAATTATGGTACAAACGAAGAATGGCATATGGTAACCATAGTCAGCACACACTAAAACACTCTAACTGGAAATTAATAGTAAATTGACGAAAAATAAACCAACAAACATTGTCCTTAATAAATTTACTTTAACTCAAAAAGGTAACATTTTTCCAGCAGAAATTTGCAGCTCTCTATCACAATTTTCAACTGTTGAATTTGCTCTCTCAATTTCCCCTACTTTGTAAGTTTTTTGGGTACGAGAACGCAAAACCAGTAAAAGTTTTCTAAAACATTTTTGATTGTTTTGGTTACTAGTCAACTCCTATAGTTTGTTCTGTTTTCAAAAGTGAGGTGTCGCGTAGGAGGGTTGCCACATGTTTAAAAAATCAAATTCACTTTAATTAAAGGAATAATGTAACTGCAATGTGTATATCAATATGAGTATCAGGCAAAATAAAAAAATTGGACATATTAAGCAAGAAATAAGTGAGGAGTAAAAACATACTTGAGTTAATTTAAGAGTCCAGTAATTTAAAAGGAATGTTATCAGAACAAATCACTGATTGACAATGTAATGATTGATTGTAATAAAAAAAAAAACAAATACGACGTCGTAAACCTTTGGATTGACACAATTATTATTTTAGTTTAACTAAATTTGACTTTACACAAAGGTGGCAACCCTCTTCGTAATATTTGCAAGCTAAAACCTTCATAAACCTCTTTGGTCTGACTTCCATATGGTGATACCTTTCTATTTTAATCCTCTACATGTAGTTAAGAAATAAACCCTTTTCATGCATTCATCCCTTGATAACTCAGTTAACATATTAAAAAAAATTTATCTAATTTTTTAACAGGTGGCAACTCTTAAATAAAAAAATTTACCTCTAGTGTCTACAAGTCAAGCTTTTTAATCTGGTACTTCATTTTTGAAAATAGAACGAATCGTGTAGATTTGAGGGCACTGACAAAAAAATTTAAAAATGATTTTATGCATTACCAAAAAACGCATTACTTCTAAAAATGCCAAAAATGAGCGGGTTTTTATTTCCACTTTCGAAAGCTAAAAGCCAAACATATTTTTACATATATCTCTGATTCATTCCAATAAAACTTACCTTTTATAATTTTGATTTGTGTTTAATTATATTTCAAAATTTTTAATCCTTTAGCTCTCTACTATCTATACGGAAATAAAAAACGTCAAACCAACACTTTGTTTCAAAGAATGTATTTCTGACATTTGTTTACATGAAGAGCTTACGCATGGCTATGCTCTTAATAACATTCTTAGTATACAATTTTCCGACTTTAGTGGCTTCCTGGCGGCATATAATTCATTCTATAGGAAAATTTCTATTTAATTCTTTTTAGTGGACAACGAAGTTTTCGATGTTTGACCATTTAGGCGGCACTTTGTGACATCAGAATTCATTTTGAAGGACTTTGTAATTTCGAAGATATGATTAATTCCAAAAATTTATTAAAAAATTCAGTGCAATTTGGATAAAAAAATTTCAGAATTTAAGAAATTGAAATTTTTTAGATTCACAAGGACGAATAGGTAATTTTTCAAGCTGGTAAATGTATGAGGATGAAATTCGAGGATGTTATCGTTTCATAAATAAATATTCCAAAATTTCAAGGATATTCAAGGATAAAATTTAAAAGTATAATCACCCGCCCTTTTGCACCAAAAAATTGAATCTGTTTAAATTCTACAGAATTTTCTCTTTAATTTGATATACATACGTTTTCTCTAAGCACATTTCACTGAATTTTTTAAATTATGTTTGGCCCATTTTTTGTGTGTAAAATTGTTTATCGCACGGTGTTATATGTATGTATAATGAGCTAGATATTTATAAAAAAAATATTAATGATTAAACAAAAAAGGAATATAGCCATCACTGGACAATAAAAGAGTTTTTATTATGGCCACCAGTGCAAAGCACAAATCCCGAAAATCTCGCGATCATCTACCAAGAATCTCGGGATTTTCGGGATCTAAAACGTTCCTAGTATGTTCATATGTTAATGAAATAAATACGTACATATATGTACATGTGTAATTAAAGCAAATAAATATAATAAATATGTAAGCGCAACGTAAGGAGTAAGTGGGAATAATCGAGGCAATCTGGTTTAACTCTTTGTAAGCGTCATTTGAGGATATAAAGTTCATTTTAAGTTGAATCGCCTCAAGAACCACTTTAAGCCACGTAAAAACAAAAACGTAATCTTGCATCCGTTGAACTTGTCGTCTAGTGGATTTTCTTGTTTGTGCTATTTTATAGTATCCCGCATTAATTTTACATATTCTAAGAAATCCTTTGGTCAATGTTTATGTTTCCCCATATGGAGGAAAGACTCTATCTAACAAAAAAAGTTCAACTTCTTTTTTAATGTCCGATTTGGGTGCTCCACCCAACCCTTATCGGATAAAATTTCGAAAGCGTACATACATACCTACCAAACGAATAAACAAAATTATAAGAGAAGAACAAAATAAATATGTTTCGGTTATGTTCAAAATGAAAATCCACCTAAGCATTTTTCAAGTTTTTAACCCTTATGGTAGAACTGCTAAACAATTTTTTGTGCGGCAACTGCGTGTGTTAGCCTATGAAGTTAGGAACCTATCATAAATGAGAGTGTCAATCCTAAGCCCAGATTTTGAGTGTCTTGTCGGCTAGACTTACGACTCGTCCAATCCTTAAAAAAGTTGATTCAAAAACTTTGTTAACCGACTCAAAAAAAGGAGAAGGTTATCAATTCGTCGGAATATTTTTTTTTTATTTTTTTTTTACGTATGTTACTGCATAACTTTGGACCACGTCAACCGATTTCGATAATTCCAATTTCTATCGGAAAGGTGTTGCCCCATTTAATTTGGTTTAGATCCGATCATTGGCTCATAAAGAAATAACGGTACTATGTATTAAATTTTTATATGAGAATTGAAATCGTTGATATTTTTTTTTTAATTTTCTCTTTCATCTTCCAGTTCATTTGAAAAAAGATAAATTATGTAATCTGCTTTCTGTTTTTCTATAGCATTTTCAGTTTAAACCTTTTATCCAGTTTAACCTTTTTCAGATAAAGCGACATTTTTTTCAAATTAAATGAAACGTTCTTAAAAGAAAGTTTAATTTAATTTGAATAGTTTCATTGAATCTGGAAAAGGTTTCATTTAATTTGAAAAAGGTTTAATTTAAACTGTAAATGCTCTAGATTAGGTCACTATCACAAAATATATTCATTTTTATTAAACAAAAAAATTCAAATTTAACAAGGAAAACATTTAAAAATTTACAAATATTTTTTGTAACCTCTTTTCCTTTATGTCCTTCCTGTTTTTTGACCAAAAAGTCCAGCTACCAACGATGAAAATCTATGGATAAATAAACCAGTTTTGAATGGTGAAATGATAAAGTGCAATAATTTTTTTGATGGAATAGGAACAGGAAATAATGTTACTCATACGCCCTATCGCCACTGGACGTACTCGTACATAGCGTGTGCGTAATAGTTTCCATGTTAAAGTTTGATTTTTTTTTAATTCGCAGTGCAAACTTGAAATGAAAATATCTTGGGGAAAATCAACTGATCTATAAAAACGGCATACAAATCTATAATCTACGACACAACAATAAATTCATGTCTCTCGGCGTTTTTGTGTGTAATTTTAGCTGGAAATTGAAATTAGTTGAAAAAACTATAGTTATTTGACATGTTTGGGTTCTATTGTTTAAAAATTTTTGCCATGGGAGCCAAACCGGACGGCAGTTCAGAGTTCCTCATGAACAAGCTTTTTTTTTCTTTAAGTCACTCAAACCACTGAATTGAACTGCATTGATTTTAAGAGCTGCAAACTCTGCTATATACCTAATGCAAAATTCGTGCCCCTGTAGACTAATCCGCGCCTTAGTACTCGCTTTAGGGATAAGTCGCAAAAATGTTTGCCGTGTAGTTAAACAGGTTTTTTTTTTTCAAATTAATATTTACTATATTCAATTGCCATATCAAATATGCACTCGAGTAGTTCGAGTGCACATATTTATACGCACCTAATACAAGTAAATGTATACATAACTATATACATATGTGAAGCAAAAAAGTGAATAGTAATTATGATATAATTTTCATAGGGGATAGAGTCCAATTACCAATTCTCGCTGTTCAGTTTTCTTTGTAAAGGTGACGGCCAGGGATGCCGTTTGGATCTATATAGATCCAATTGGATACATTTTTAGACGAATTTTTGCGGGATACTTATTTTTTCCGATCAGTATAAATATGGATACTTTTTTAAATAGGCCAAAATTTTATATGAAGAGATCTCACCAAAATAGGTATAAGCGCAATTGTTTTAATTAGCTTAAAAGGATGCTGTAAGCAAGATCTTAATATACATATATATAAAATAAATTATACTCTTTCTGTAGTAATCTCTTTCATATCACATATTTTCATTTGTTAATTTAAAAAGAAAGAAGATTTTAATGTAGTTTAAAATACACTTAAAAAAAAAAACTAAATTTCATTTATTTAAGGAAATTTGTATGAATTTTACTGAAAAGACTTTAAATACACTCTAAAAAAATTTTTGTTTATTGCGCATATTAAGAGGGGTAACCAGAAACTGGTTTATAATGCGTACAAATTTGCACGCAGTATAATAAAATTAAATATTGCCTGTTTACATTTACATACCAAATTTGTCGCAAAGATCAAAATTACACATAAAATGTTTAAAATATAGTAATGTTTATTATTAGTAGGAAATGTATTTTTACTTTGAAAATTTTTGCAATTTTAATCATTCTATATATGTGTATTTATGGGTATATTATAAAGACCTATATTTATACTGATTCTTGTCGAAAAATATATACTTTTTTAGAGTGTACTTGCTATTTATTATACTTACTTTGCAAAATACTTGTGCACAAAAAATTTACTTTATAAATTTAAATTACAAATGTTTGATTTTATGAAAAATAAAAATATATATACATGTATTCCAATTCCTTAGGATAGGTTAAATGATGTATTTTTCTTGAAAATTTTTGGTTTTCTTACAAATTATGAGATGTATAGGTAAACAAAGAAAATTGGATACATTTTTGGCTTGGTCAGTGATACATTTTCTTGAGACGGCGCGGCAACACTGGTGACGGCGCCTTTTTAAATACATACATAGACACAATCAAGCGATGTTTATTGATACAAATACTTTATGTACAAATGTATGCATAATTTATTAAATTTGCGATTTGATGAATGAAATATTTCGCATTTAATTTGAACACCAGCTGAAATTATTGTTAAGCTTTTTACGCGCTTTTTACATGTCTGCTGCGCATAGGTCTTTTTGCTGGCACTTTAGTCATCGCACTGTGGCCTAATTGCACCCTTTTCTATACAAAACTAACTTTTTACATGTGCTTAAATATATAATTTTTTGTGTTACTTTATTTTAGATAATACAGTAAAACATAGCAAAAGTAACTTTGTTATTGTTGTAAACAATCAGCAGTCAAAGTCTACTTATTTTTTTGGTACAATTAAAAACTCGATTGAGTGTGAGACATAAAGTGTAAAGTTTATTTACTGTTATAGAAATAGTTTAACACATTCTTAAAAAAAACATAGGTATGGAGACTAAAGCAACGATTTTTTGAAAAAATATAAATTATTTTTCAACCTACTAAACTAAAATTTATATAAGCCTATGAAATTTTTACCAGGTTTGACTGAGATAGAGTTATTAGACAATAGAATTAGTTTCACCATACTTTCTGGAATTTTTTTCGATTTTTGAGAAAACGTATATTTTCGTAGGTTGTTCTTCTTCTTGCATTCTTGCTCACGTTTTGGCATTTCTCTCTCGCAATTGTACCAGTGTGACGTCACACAAAAACTGTTATCAAAAATCCTCTCTGATGGGCGCAATCTTGTATTCTATCATTCTTGTTCAGAAGTGAGTTATTTGACGATTGGAGGAGAGAACTCAATAAAGAAAGGAAAAAAAAGGTTGTTTACAATGTTGTTGCTTGATATAACTTTTCAGTAGGAAAATTGAGACATTCAGGCTTTTCAGGTTTTAAATTGAAATTGGTATAATTTGGCAACATTTTGCAAAAAGTGTCCTTTATACAAAGAGCTTGAGATGCTGGCCAACAGGAAAACCGCCCCAAAAATTTACTCGAAAGTTTGGCGACTTAAGAAGGTTTCAAGGGCAGTGCAATTTTTTGTAAGCACTTGCGCGACGACGTGTTTGCCGAAGTCCAGGGCATGCTTAAATTGGGAAGGGAACAATTTTTCACCCTTTTAATGGTAACAACGCTGGAGCCAGCGATGGACAAGAAACCGAGCCCGCAGTAGATGGTAATGGAGTCGATGTTCCACCGCTTGACTATGGCGAGTTACGAAAAGCAATTACGCGGCTGAAAAACAAAGACTGTGAAAGACTGAAGCACTCGCAAGAGGAGGATCGACAGGCACCGAGTCCGATTACGACAGCATGAAAATAAGTTGTCCGTATGCCACGATGTCTGAATGTGGTATCCCCGCGAAACTGATACGGCTATATAAACTGACGTTGAGCAGTACAACCAGCTCCTTCAGAATTGATAAGGAAAAGTAAGGTCTACGTCGCGAAAGCGAATGCGAATTTTCGAAATGCGAATGTGCGAATGCGAATGCGAATGTTAACAGTAACATTAAAAAAGCTATAAACCATTTAAGTCATCGTTTTCATTACTTACAAATCCTGTAAATGATTAGAACATTGAACGAGTGCTTGACATACATATACAGTGCACTATGGTTTGGTGACTATCATTTGCTGGCCAAAAGTCGAGAAGTAACCAAATTGAGTTGAAAGTTAGTGTTTGGGGTTCTTGAGGACGCTGATTTTGAATATAATGTCGGCCAAATTTTATACCTCTTTCCCTTTCACCAAAAACTTATACATAAGCGGGGGTTTCAAGATCCCTGTTTTCGAATCTGATGCAAGGTTTTTAAAATTTAAAATGGCGACCAAATTTTATAAATTTTTAGCTTTTCAGCACAAACTCATATAAATGGGAGCTGATTACGAATCTGATAGCAGATTTTTTAGATTCAAAATGTCGGATCCATTATGGCCACCATATTTTTACTTTTTCACCAAAGACTTATATTTCACCAAATTTTTTTAGTTTTTGCTAAATATTTTTTTCTAATCACCATTTTTGCATCTTTGTTGACTGCTGTTTTCCAAACATCGCAAAGCTCGGCAAAACACACCTTTTCTTATAAAAAAAAAAGCCCATTATTCAAAAAGTGCAAAAAAATGCAACATCATTCTCAGCCCACAAACTCTAAATTGAACATTTTTATTGCTTACAAAGCTTGAAGACCGCCAAATGAAACCAATTTTTTATAGCTCTACCTAAATAATATTATTACTCAAATTAGAGTCCATTTTGAAAATGAATTTTATTTTATATGCTATATAAGCTATATGTATGTTAGTTTTATTTTTTGTTAATCACACAAATATTCATTTCCATTCTCTCTTATAAATTGTATCACTCACTCGAAGACTTATATATACCATTTCGAACTACAAGAATGCTGACTACGAAAGAAATACATTTTTAAATTTTTAGTAAACTCTTTACGAAAATAATGAGTATGTACTTTTTTACTCTGGAGAATTAATTTAGTGAAGGAACAAAAAAAATCGATTTATCGATATTATAAAAAATGACGTTTGGCCAGCAAATGCTCTCTGTCAAAGCTCAAAAGGGGCATATTACATACAGTTCAAGAAAAGTAATTTTAGTTTAGTTTTCCACCAATTGAGAAAATTTTCAACGAGATAAGCTCGTTTTTCTTTAAGATAGGACTTCAATTGAGCTTTAATTTCACATTTTCTAACGTCTCGAAATCCTACATCCCTTTCACTGGAGGAATCTAAAATAATTTCTAGGTTGCTTATACGACTTTTAGCAGTACTTGTTGACGACCCATCAATTTGCTCGATACACCACTTATCCGTTTAGCTAAAAGCCGTTTATTGCCCGCACCCTGGTTAGACAGACTTAAAGCTAGTTCAACAATATTAGAGTGGACTCTCTGCCCATGTACACATTCGCATTCGCAAAACATTCGTATCATTGATGCGAACGAGAATATGTAAAATGATGCGAATTATTCGCATTTGATCAAAGACTTCAATATGATTGCTGGCAAGTTATGTATGTGAAAGACTAGAAAGCATCTGGTGACTTCAGATGATGGTGGAAACCTTTCTATGTTTCATAAGCCAGACCAGATTAGCGGTTGTTTTGACTATATGTATTTTTATAACGTCTCTGCAAGTTTTTTTTCCAAATATGGAAAAGACTGCGTCACAATTGCATGTCTATGTAAAAATGTGCTTTCACATTTATTACAATTTATAATATTCAAAGCAAACTAAAAAACTTAACTAACTATTAGAATTTTTATCTTCCAAATTAATTTTCAGAAAAATCCCTTTGAAAACTTTGGGCCCGGGGGAAACACTATCCTCAAGGGGGATTGTAATTGTGTGGATATTATTAATAATACTGTGCACTTTAACTTATTTGAATATCCATTTTCCTCATATACATATGTACGTACATACTACCTACATGTGTGCATATTAGGGTGGTCCAAAAATGCATGTGAAAAAGTAAAGTCGGAATTTTTACACTCTCACTCCCTAGGATTGATCTATACCGCAAAAAAGTATACCCTTATTTTTCTGTTTTGAAATCAAAAAATATTTAGAGGTCGCTCAAAACGCTCAAAGTTTTCCATATATTTTTTTCCATATATGGGGAAAAAACAACTTTTCGTAAAAATTCTTCTACCAGAAAACTCTGTTTATCTGCATGAGACTCCCAATAATAATACTCAATTTTTTATTTAACCATTTTTTCAACGCAACTGTAATTTATAGGTCCGCCAAAAACCCACAAAAACTCAGAAAAATGCAATGGGGCGACCAATAAAATATCGTTAGTATGAACATAAAAATATGTACATACATACATATATCAACATGAATACTTTTGTATGTTAGAATATGCGCTTATCAGTACCTACGCCATGTATCTTATACCAAATTTTGGGGAGCAAATTGAATTCTAATTGACGCACAGCATGTAATCGTCACGGCAAACTGCTTGATTGTTGTGTTAATAGATCCTGGCTATTAAAAGTACAAACGAATTTACCTACGCATATGCATACATACATATTTATGTAAATACAGATGTCAGATGTACGAATGCAACATTTACAGTTAGTTACGAAAACGTAAAAATAGATAAATGTAGATATGTACATAGATAGAAAATGCGGGCTTCATGATATTTCTCGTATGCAAATATTTGGACGCTGTGGCTGAGTGGGTAGCGGTGCATACTACCACTCCGTAGGACTTGGGTTCGATTTCTCGTCCGAGCAACATCTAAATTAGAAAAAGTTTATGTAACAGCGGCCGCTCCTCCGCACGCAATGGCAAATCCCCGAGTGTATTTCTGCCATGGAAAAGCTTCTCATTTGCCGCTAGGAGGCGGCGTAAACCTACAGATCCCTCCATTTGTGTTATTACATCAAGACGCACACAAAAAATTTGAGGAGAAGCTCGGCCAAACACTTTGCCAATGTGAAGGCGCCAAAATAATATTATCATTATTATCGTTAGACATTTGGCAAATGATAAATGATGAAAACGAAAATAGTCACCCATAAACAACATGTAAGATTGGAAGTACAATAAAATAATAACTCAATCACAATAATAAAAGCATATGTCACTAAATGAATTTGGTCTGATGTTGCGGTGTTGAAAATCTAAACTACCCAGTGGGAAAATGTAATGTATAGTAATCGAAAAAATAATCAGTAAAACAATCCTTTTCACATTCGAAAATCAAATTTTTTCCCAGAGCGATGTCCTAAGAAAAGTGGGGCATTCAATTTTGCATTACCTAGTATCGAGAAATGAATGTGTCTTTTAATATGAAATTTTTGAAACTGTTTGAAAACATTA
Organism: Rhagoletis zephyria; assembly: GCF_001687245.7. Taxonomy (NCBI): domain Eukaryota; kingdom Metazoa; phylum Arthropoda; class Insecta; order Diptera; family Tephritidae; genus Rhagoletis; species Rhagoletis zephyria. Next base: position 5,808 of record NW_016168165.1, on the reverse strand, counting down.
GAATGCTGATTACATAGTTAGCAGTAATATAATCGAGAACTCATAAGAAATACATTATATTATTTATCACGCATGTAATGCATTACTACTTTTCCGACTGGGTAGATGGTGAGAAAAATTCGAATGCACAGCCAGTACAAATGTTGAATAGTCGATACGTTTTTAAGTATGCTTAGTTATCTTACTGCGGCCCGAGCTAATAAAGAATGTTCATGCAACCATGTAACATAATTATTGTATTGTTTTGGAATGAACAATGTATTGTAAAAAATAAAAAAAATCAGAAAGCTTTGCCATTTTGATTTCTAAATAATTTCATTTAAAAAAGACGGTAATCAATTTAATTGAATTGCTGAGTTCGACAACATGGTCAAAATTTGACATTTTAAATTAAAATAGCCACTTGTTAAAAAATTTGTCTCTTCAGCCGACTGAGCTTAAAAACCGTACTAGATACTTAGACATTAACGTACCAAATCTTATTGCACCCATGAGAAATGAAGAGAAAAACCGTACAAGTCCGTGACTTGTGCAAGTTTTTAATCTCAACAACTGAATAGTGTCACTATAGTTAGTGCCGCTATATATGTAAATATATAAGAGAAACAATCAAGTAAGCGGCGTTTCCTCTTAAGGCAGTGTCACACGATTGAGCATTTATCCAAAATTCGGTGCAAATTGTATCCCATTGTGTGAACATTATTTATTTATTTTTATTTATTCATTTATTTTTCTTCAACCCAATCGCGAAAAAACAATTTGTGCAAAATCTTCAATAGAAGTTCGCTGTATTGTATCTACCAATCGTGTGAATGTAAAAAAATATCGTCCCATTTTTTTTTTTTTTTTTATACCAATAGCCAAATATAAAAAATGTACAAATCTGTAAAAATGTACCAATCGTGTGACACTGCCTTTAGCATTATAGGCTACCAAAATATTCAACAAGATCTATCATTAATTTTTATTAAGCGGACAATCGATTACAAGTGAGTAGGTAAGTAGTGGCCAAAGTGCTCGGAAATTTTATAAGCGGTCAAAAACTGTACAAGTTGTTAAAGAATTTCAAAATTATAAATTATAAGCAAAAAATACTGATATGGTTATGAAATGGGCCCGCACTTATTGAGAACCTTATTTATATAACTCTAAGACTGTCTCAATTTATGTGCGCATTTCTGAATTAAGGACAGCGAATTTTTTTTTTTTTTTCAAAAAAATAGTGACGCCGCTCAGTTATAATTACATGCTTCGTTATATTTTTAGATTAAAAATACTAAAATAAAGTTGTTTCGAAGTGAACAAAGAAGCAAAAAATAGATTTTTAAAACCTAAGTAAATATTAACCAATAAATTATTAAATTGTGTAATTAGACGCTCATACCCTACCATATTTGAAATCGGGCGGGGCAAGAATCTACCTAACACTATTAGAGCCAGTTTCTCAATGTCTGGTTAAAAATGACTACAGGTTAAACATCTTTATCGACGTTATAGAATCCGTGTTATATGTTATGGAGTCAATCACGTCGATAACAATGTTAAACCTGCAGTTAGTGCCAACCATACATTGAGAAACTGACCCTAAGGGCCCTTTGCACCATGTCTGATTAATTCTAACTCCCAGTTAAACATCGCTATCGACGTTATCGGCCCCATCCCATAGCATGTGATCGATAACGCAGTCGATGTGCTTAACTGAAGGATGTAGCTCCAGTTAGCGTTAGCTAGACATGGTGCAACCGGCCTTTAGAGCAATAGTTTTCACCACAGTTGCCTTAACTATTACGCTCCGTAATTTGGCTACATCGACTGCTCTGCGACTCTTCTCTCAGTTCGTAGGCATGTAGGCACAGTGTTGCCATTTTAACTATTTTCCCACTAGATCTAGCGACTTTATTTTATACTTAGCGGTAAAATTTACAATTCGGTGACTAGCGGGATTTTTAGTGTTTACTTGTGAGCACTTAGCTAGTTTTTAGCGATTTAATTAATGATCGAAATTCTATACATTTACATTTTCCACTGCGAAAAATCGATGAGACTTAAACGCTGTTTGCTATTACTAATTTTTTTACTTGCAACAGTTTTCGCATTTTCAACCTTACATTAAAGGTTTGTATTTAATTTGACATCACATGCATGTATATATCGCACGTTTAATATTTCAAAATTTCAGTTTTGTAGGAAAACACATCGAAGTTTAATCAAGTCATACAATTGTTATACCATAAGACATATGGAAAGACATATATCTTCGCCATTTCTGGGGAGTATAGTTATCTGCTAGACTGAACATATTCTCCTTACAAATCTTATTAACTGTATGACGAAATCTCAAAAAACATAAATTTTGATTTACTTCTCTGTATTATAAAACGTGCGATATGATCACTTATTTTATCAAATGCAATTGAACTGCTAAATTATAAAATAAACTATTTTTTCATAAGAGTTTACAGAATTGAAATGATTTAGCGGGATTATAGCGATTTTTGTTTATAAATCTGGAGAGATGGAAAAACAATAAATGGCAACACTGGTGATGACAGAGCAAAGTAGTTTTTTGTGAAAATTGCAGGTAGAGAGTATTGAATATATGTAAGCCCTCGATATGTATTATGAGCTATTTGAAAGCCAAAAGGAGTTTAAGGGTCGATTTGTTAAAGTTTGTGTGATGTGTATTCATTAAGACATTGAGAGATCTATAGAAAAACGAACATTGTACTTTTAAATTTTTAACTATGAAAGCGTGGTGTTTTAACTGCCGCATGGAGAGCGTAAGTAGCAGCAGATCAGGATATTTCAACCTAAAACTATATGGTGCTCATTATACGAGCACCAGCTAAATTCCCTAACAAACCTCAAGACAGATCTTGTTGGATTTTCTTTTAGCTGCGTTCGTAAACATTTAAAGTTATGCTCACATTTGCACCCCTTTAATGCACTTACCTAACATCTTGATCACGCGACGCGTTCCATAATGATTCATCCGCCCACGCACAGCGCTCAACTGACTCCCGCCCGTATAACGATAGAGCATCGTATCGCTCTGTGTGCTCTGCATGCTCATGCGGCCGTTGCCTTTGCGTGTTCCGCTCGTTCGGGCGAAACTACTGCTACCAAAGGGAAGCCGTCCACTGCCGCTGCCCCTGCCGCTTCCGCTACTTCCCCTACCGTTCACCGCTTTCACGCCCGTACTAATGTAACCAAAGCCGCCACCATCGACCTCACCACCCGTGGCACCCATTAAGTTTGAGCGATGCAATCGCAGGCCAATCAGCAAATATAATACCAAAATGATGGACATTGGAGCAAAGAAGAAAATGAAAGTGGACAGCTGAAATGAGTGTTGAATGATATTTCGCACCACAGCGCATTTCTCGATGCCATTCAGCATGATAATGCCGAATTGGGCCGCCTGCGGTATGGCCGTCAGCACCGAAACTAGCCATATGAGTACAATGATGCGGATGGCACGACTCAATTTCGACATAGCCTGCCCGAGAAATGGATGGCAGATGGCCATATATCGCTCCACCGTGAAGGCGGTAATGGTGAGCACAGTTGCATTTGCTGAAGTCTCAGCCAACACGCCGCGACCNCACAATGATGCGGATGGCGCGACTCAATTTCGACATAGCCTGCCCGAGAAATGGATGGCAGATGGCCATATATCGCTCCACCGTGAAGGCGGTTATGGTGAGCACAGTTGCATTTGCTGAAGTCTCAGCCAACACGCCGCGACCGATGCAAAAGTATTCGCCAAAAACATACGGATATTTCGACCAGATGAAGTACATCTCTTGTGGAACTCCGGAGAGCAAAAGCAAAAAATCAGAGATGGCCAAACTGAAGAGATAATAGTTGGTGGCTGTATGCATGGAACGATTTTTCTTGATAACAATGCAGGTGCTGATATTTCCAATAACACCGCTTACAAATATCAAACTGTAAATGATCGTCACCGGTATTACGATCTTGAGTGAATCCCGCGTGGGACCCAGGTCGTAAAAGTGATGAAGCGAGCCATTTTGTGCATTGTCATAGTTGTAGTTGTAGGCGGCGAATGGATCGTCAAATGAATTGGAGGAACTGTTGTTGATTAGCGCATAGAGCGCGCTGCTGGCATTGGATAAAGCTGCGTTTGATTTTAGTGCACTTGCGTCCCAACTGTTTGGGTCTAGGGTGGTAGCTGTCGCGGCCATAGCTAAACGTGCAAACGATGCAAGTACTTTGTTGGTATCGGTCATTTCCTGCGTATACGCTTAATATTCGATGTTTATTCTTCGTTTTTCACACTTTTTCTAATGCAATATTAAAATTTTCGCCGTTTATTTGTTTACACTTCGCTTTATTTTTAGTTCAACCGCAAGTGAATTCGCACTGTGTGTTTTCTTTGCAATTTCATTATTTCAATGCGACGATATGCAAATCACAATAATTGCAAATGAAAAATGCGCTTCACTTCGACGCAAGCGACCACGACAACGCCAATGACCACGACAATGCTAAACTTTCCCAGGTAATTGCGAATATCGGCATATGACTCCAAACGTAAGTTAGCAAGTAAGTAAGTAAGCGCGCGTCTCAACTGTAATCACGCCGCATCCACGGTCAACACGCAACACTGTGCGCCACACTATACACTAGCTTCGCACAAGAAAATAGGAAAACACTTCACATACAAATATTGTATATGCATATATTTATGTACAAATCTTCCAATTCATTAGGAAAAATATGTATGATTTTTTTAGCGTTGCGCGCGCCCGTTTATTTGCCGGAAAACCCTACAAACGCGTCCGTTTAAACTCGAATCCCAGCAGCGTTTAAATGTCCCGCACAAATGGCAGTGTTAGTGAGCCGCTATACATAGTAAATAGCCTGGATCTGTTTCTAGTTAACTTCAGTTATGGGCGCTGCATCCGCTGCATGCATACCGGTGCTGGTGTAGCTCTTCCAGCTGTCAGAAACACAAAGAGTTTTCGAGGTTGCATGCGCGCGTATTTATGGCAAAATTAGACCCCAACAACAAAAACGACAAACAATACAATACATACGTAATATGGATTTTATACTCGTATGTGCTATATATTAAAATCCATACATAGCTACCTACATATGTATGTATGTACATATGTGCTGCTAGCGCTGATTTAATTGTATGCATACGTTTTCGTATTTCTTTTCGTTTTCATTTTCCATTTCGATTGCATTTGAATTAACGACAATTTTCGCTCCGTGCATTGCTTTGTGTGCGCTTTTAGGGATGATTAGATTTGCATATGATTTGGGTAAATATGAAATACAGTCAACCTCAAATAAAACACCCTTACATTGCTAATTTGTTAAATGGAATTTTTTTTTTCTAACAAACTTATTATTTATCGTTACATTTGGCCGAGATAAATGTATTGGCCGTTAGACTGCAATTTTGATGGATCGTAGTTTAGTCTAATCTGGCTGACTGTCTGCACGCAACTCTTAGACATTTTGGCCCCTTGCGATACCAGATTGGAATGAAAACATTCGTATCCAGATATTTTCATTTTATTTTCTATTTTATACCCTTTTTTGTATGGAGGAAAATGAGCATGACCGTAAAAAAAAATTCCAAAAATCAACGGTAAGTGATACTTAATTCTTGCAATTTTTTATACAAAAATTTAAGGGGCTACAAAACTGCATACTAAAAATCTTCCTATGAAACCAAATTAAAGAGCTCGACTTTTTTTATGGACTTTTTTTTATTGCACAAAGTTTGATACATTTATATTTATATGGGTTTTTGTAAAGAATAAGCTG
>NW_016168164.1:13235-19849 GCF_001687245.7 Rhagoletis zephyria | reverse complement strand
ACGTTCTCTTGGTAGTCATTCGAGTCTTCAGCGCCAAATCTAAACATAATTTTTGAATTTGAAAATGTAGGACAAAAATAAGTAATTAAAAATTAAAAATAGCTGCTATAACTTCTAACGCTCAAGCTTTATTTTTTTTACCATTTTTCCTAACAAACAAATCATTGTACAAAGCTCAATAACACTATTATAAAAAATAAAAATTTAACGATAAGCTTTTTTAGTTGATGAAAAAAGAAAAAAAATCGTTTTCGTTTATCTCACATCTAAGTACAAACTAACTCAAATTTCGAAATTATATCGACCACGCACCATCAAACGGTTAAATTTTTGTGGAGTTTTTCTTTCCACTTAAGTAAAATCTTTTCTAAGTATGAAACCAATCAAATTCATTCATCTCAACTCCGCGCCACCTGGAGGATTGATTCATCTTTTATTTTTTCGGTTCTGAACTAAGTTCGTAATTTTAAGTATCTAACTAAACGGGAAGTTGGTAAAAAATTGATTGCAAGATTTGATTACATATAGGTGAAACTTAAAAGCTTGTAAAAAGCTACAGTTAATTAAAAAGCCAAACAAAATTTATGGAGTAAGCAAACTATGGTATGATTAAAAGCTTTAATGTACAATGTACAAAAATTTATAAAAGTCTGCTTTTGGTTTGTTTTTAATTTTACTTTTAAATCTTCAAATGGCTTATTTTACCTTTTCAAGCGCTCTTTACTGCTAAAGTTCTCCACCACTTTACTGGGATCCACATCTAATACGCTATCAATATCACTCAACACACCCATTATTGGTTCAAATAATGCTGCCGTAAGAAAGATTTTTGCCGAAAACATTGACTCATTTAAGCGATGATAAATACGCGCAAATGCCGATGAATTTGCACGGAGCAAATTACGTGGATTTTCACTAACGACAATTTGAATTTCTATAAGTTCCCTTAGTAGTTTTAAAATCATTTCCACATCCTTTGTGTTAATGGCATTACCATAAAGGCCTGCCGAAATGGTGTGTATGACATAGCAAAGGTGCTGCGGTGTTATCTCGGCAATGCGATCGCCGGTGGCCAGTGAAAGTGCAAGCAGATAAGGTGAGCGATAGAGGTGATTAAACAGTTCTTCGTAGGAAATGGCATGCTGCAGCGAAATAGAGCATGAAAAGCATTTCAATAATAAGTACATAAATAAATAAGCTGACAAAAAATAATATGATTATAATATGTACATAAGTATATGCAGTATTCACCTCATAGTCCAGTACTTTCTTGGCATCTATATACTTAGCATTTTCGTAGTTTTTTGCACGTCGACAGCAAATACTGGGGCCGACCTCCGGACGTGACGTGATTAAATCGTTAAGATTTTGCCTTTGTTGAGCGCAAATGTAAGCTAACTGTAAATATGTGTTATAAAGAAAGGAAAGAGTAAAGAACAAAGACGTAAAATAAACTATAAAATTTGCAATTTACCTTTGTTATGGCCGTCGAGTTCTCAGACAATGATTCAGTGAATTGACCGAAGGCCGCCTGTTCCTGCTGTATGAATAGTTGTTCTTGGCGCAAAGTGCGCGCCAAGTCCATTATCTCCAAAAGATTGTCCTCTGAGTTATGTTCCATCGTTTAATCTTATAGAGTTTACGTAAATATCTATTCGATGTTTTCACCTCATTCAATAGCCCATTACATTGGTAACTAAACGCAAAAATATGTGATTACATAAGTTAGAATCTAACTGTTAGATTATTGAAATACATATCGAAATGAATGCGGTTGATTGAACTTGAAAATGCTGCGAACGGGAAGAAATATGTATTTGCATAACGGCCAATCCATGTACTATGTATAAACTAACAACTAAATTATAGCCTTAAAAATTGCGCTGAATAAGTATGTATACCATTTAAAAGAGTAAGGGCTAGTTTTTCAGTGCACGGCTGTGGTTTAAACGCCGGAGTTGGCTGGTTTAAACTAAGATTAGCCAATCAAATGTCAGCCAGCTGTTCAATTTAAACACACTTTACGAAATCTAAGATTAAATTGCCACTGAAAAACTTGCCCTAAATGAACTGCCGTTGCCATATGTATGTTCATATGCATGTAAATTAGGGTGGTCCAAAAATGCATGTGAAAAGGTAAAGTCGCAATTTTAATGCTCTTACCCCCCTAGGATTGTTCTATACCGAAAAAAATATACAACCCCTTTTTTGAAATCAAAAAATATTTAGAGGTTGCTCAAAGCACTCAAAGATTTCCATGTACTTTATACGGTAAAAAACAATTTTAGGTAGAAATGGTATAGATTTCTTGAAAATCAATAATTTTCGATCGGAAAACTCTGTTTATCTGTAGGAGATTCCCAATAATAATATCCAATTGTTTATTCAACCATGTTTTCATAGAAACTATAATTTATAGGTCCGCTAAAAACCCCAGAAAATGCAATGGGGGGAACCAATAAGAAATCTTTAGTATTAAAAAATGGTTAACTAAAAAAATGGGGTATTATTACTGGAAGTCTCCTAAGTTTTCAGATCAAAAAAATATTAATTTTCAAGGATTCTATAGCCTTTCGACCAAAAGTTGTTTTTGTTCCCTTATAAAATATGTACATGGGAAACCTTGAGCGCTTTGAGCGATATTTAAATATTTTTTGATTTAAAAAAAAAAATATGTATATATAGGGTTATATTTTTTGGGTACAACACAATCCTAGGGGGTGGGAGCATTAAAATAACGACTTCACTTTTTGGACCACCCTAATATACATATAACGCCTACATACGCACGTAAAAAACATACATAGTAGCTGCTTAATTTGTTAATATGCATTTATTTAATAACAACTGTAGCACTAAAAGTGTGCTTATGCATACGTACATAGTTAATAAATAATACCTCCATATAGCAGTAATAATGTTTAAAAGTTGAGTAACATGTTCGCAGTCTTGCTTGCAACCATCCGTTGATGGCAAAGCAAACATTTTATATACATAGTACATGTATATATGTACATACATATGATATATGCATTTACGAACTGCCCCATAGCTTCTTTTGGTCAGTGACAAGCTAATAGTTTCTGAATTATTTTGATTTAAATATAGATATGTACCTACGTATGCATGTATGTGCATGTATAAATATATTTGGATAACAAGCAGTCTATTTAGATCTTGTGTACAATGCTAGTTGCAAAAGTATTTCTGACATCGGGAATGGACTGAGTAATTACTAGGTAAATATGTGTTATTAGCCGTTAAATAAGTCGCTTTGTTAACTTTACCGATCATTAGGAGCTGTAAATTTATTTGTAGTATGACAAATATCGGTATACCTGAGAAATACAAAAGAGCATACACATAGAATATATGTATGCACATACATAAATATTTATGTATGTAAGCCAGAAGTATACTATGTAAATATATGCACTGATTTGTTTTTAGCTTACAGGTGTACATATGAAGTTCGAGTTTATAATTCCAAAATAGTTATTAATGCTATGCACATATATATGCAATATGTAGTTTTATTTCAAAAGGCAAATTTGGTCATGTTTAAATTTAAAAGTGGAACTTGCATGAGTTTTTTGAAAATTTTTAGACTTAAAATTTACTCTTTTTAATCAACACGCTGTTTTTCCGTACGTTATGACCAAACTTCCTATTTTACATTTGGGGGTGTGTTGACTTGATGGTAGCTACATGGCCACATAAAGGCAGCTATATTATGCAGCGATATGCATACGTACATGTGAATATCAATACGTAGGGACTTATAACCGACCTTACGTTTTAGCATTTTTTTTTTACAGAGCGAGTAAGTAGATTGCCATATGCACTTGCGATGTTCGAGAAATAAAAATTGATCTGTAAAATGTTGAAAATTCATACATACATATGTACATACGTAAGTACATATTTTGTATATACATACATACCATGTACCGTCTAACTTTTTTCTTTTTGTTCAGACAAAATATTTAGGAGTAGCATCAAAATACTTCAAATTTTTACACATGTTAATACATACATATTAGGTACTATGACTATTAAGAAGATAAGATAGCGTGACTTATTATTTGCATTTCAGTTCTCATAGCTGTTTTCACATGATTCAGAATTAAGTAAGAAAATACAAATAATTTGTATTCATTTGTGGGCGAACTACTGTAGATTTTACAGTTGGTTTACGCCGCGGTATTTTATATAATTAGTAAATACGCCTACTATAGACCAACTCTTATAGCAACATTCATACATACATATTTACATACATATGTAAGCACATGCAGATACTGACAATTAAAATATGCACATATGTATGTACATATTAATATTGGACTGCAAAAAATTTACAAATGTGTTTAAAATTTAATTGAAGCATACATACATACATATGTGTTTTTAAATATTTCCTTGTAGCTTACGGTTTCGAATTAGATTGGCCATAAGGAAAGAAATTATACATATATGTATATTATTTTTTTTGTAGTGCAATATTAGTATTACATATACATGATTTTATTTTATTGATCATATTTGTATTATACCTATTTGCTTTTGACTTTTGACAAAACAACTTAAGTCAATTTATAAGTTTTGATTCTATATGAAATTATGGGCTTCCGTCTAAATATGTGCAATTTTACTTAAAAAGGAAATTCAGACTTCGCTTAAAAAAGGGGTTTTAATATGTACATATGTTTGTATCTATGTAGGTAAAATATTGTGCGAGATAAGGTCTTTTTCAAATGATCAGAGTCGTTGGACACAACTACAGAGTTTATTATTAAAAATACCATACCTAGTTTTAGTTACTCGATTAATCTCGAACTGAAATATTTAGTTATATGCATATGCAAACATATCTAATATGTACTATGCAATTTAAACTAATTATGTAGATACATTGTACATTCATACATATGTATATATATATATTTGTATCAACCATGAACTAGTTAGTTATCAGATACTGCTAGCATGTATGGAATGCGGATGCTTGCAAGACACAGGCACGTTTTGCAAATAATCAGAAAATTTCACAGCAGCGAAAAGGTTTTGCTAAGTCGAGGGAAAGCTGGAGGCAAATAAATAAAAAATAAAATAAAAACTAATAAATGTATGTATGTATGTTCATACATACCCTGCAAACAAAAGTTCCCGAAATCTTTAGGAGTACCTAATAATGTAACGATTTTTTAAGGAATCTTCAAATTAAATCATATGAAGTGGCTGACACCACAGTATACTGTGGTAAAAAAAAATCTGTACGAAAAATAAAGAAAATGCTGAAAAAATCTGCAAGAAATTCTTAACATAGCATTGAGTTTGTTTACACATTTCCAGTAAAATCCAGTAAAAGGTTTTACGAATTTTCATAGTTTATCGTTTTCGTACGCAGGAACTTGCAAACTAGGGAAATGGTCGCATTGGCATTGAATATAATGAAAAAAACTCAATTTATATATGCAAGAAAATGTATACATATATAAATTTCAATATGGAAGAAAACCGCAACACCTTTGGCGAAAAAAATTCTAAAAAATCAACAGTAACTTTTAGTCACTTGAAACTTGCACATATTTTCACACCAAAATTAATTGGGCTATAATCACAAAAATTCTAACACTTCCGAGAAAAAAGTTTGAAATTTAGGTGAAAGTTTGTTGCACTTTTTTGTAGTTTTCTACAAATTGTTAAACTTGGGTTTATATGGGTTTTGTCAGAGAAAGAACTGTATTTTGATTGGAAATTCTTAAAAATAAATAAATAAACATCAGTTACTGTATATGTATGTATATATTTATATATGTACACATATATGCACCATAGCTGCGCTTTGTTAATGCCAAATGGGATAAAATGCAAACCCACATTTTTATGTTTGCACACAAGCTCAACAGTCATACAAACTATACAAAACAATGCAATTTTTTTTCGAATTCTCTTACAAAAGCTAAAAAAAAACCTGTTTTTGCTTAATGTCAGGCGCCCAATGCGATAACAGTGGGGTACAGAGCACAACCCAACCACAAGTGTAGGCGAATATGTATGTTTCTATACTATAGGCATATATATGCATCTTTTACTATGACGATTTGTGAATGAACTGAACAAATATGTGTTGAGGGTTCGCCAGCCAACTGCTGCTACTGCCAGGAGAAAAATACNTGAAAAAATCTGCAAGAAATTCTTAACATAGCATTGAGTTTGTTTACACATTTCCAGTAAAATCCAGTAAAAGGTTTTACGAATTTTCATAGTTTATCGTTTTCGTACGCAGGAACTTGCAAACTAGGGAAATGGTCGCATTGGCATTGAATATAATGAAAAAAACTCAATTTATATATGCAAGAAAATATATGCATATATAAATTTATATATGGAAGAAAGCCTTTGGTGAAAAAAATTCTAAAAAATCAACGGTAACTTTTAGCCACTTGAAACTTGCACATATTTTCACACTAAAATTAATTGGGCTATGATCAGAAAAATTCTAACACTTCCGAGAAAAAAGTTTGAAATTTAGGTGAAAATTTGTTGCACTTTTTTGTAGTTTTCTACAAATTGTTAAACTTGGGTTTATATGGGTTTTGTCAGAGAAA
>NW_016168164.1:0-12670 GCF_001687245.7 Rhagoletis zephyria | reverse complement strand
GAAATAGTGCTTTTTGCGTTCCTATGCACTTCTGCATCTGTTCTCCTTTTACTCTCATTTGAGAGCGTAAAATTGTAGTTTGACAGTTCCACAGGTTTTAGTCCGAAGTTCAAAGGAACAGACTAAGAGTCAACAGTCCCCTTAGTCAGAGTTTACAGGAAGTCGTTCCTATTGACATAAAACCTGTAAGTGAGAACACTTTTGAGAGAGTAACTTAGTCTGTTCCTTTGAACTTCGGACTAAAACCTGTGGAACTGTCAAACTACAATTTTACGCTCTCAAATGAGAGTAAAAGGAGAACAGATGCAGAAGTGCATAGGAACGCAAAAAGCACTATTTCCTGTAAAAACGTCAGACGGTTTGTTTACATGTCATTGGTACTACACTGATTTGGCGAAATATCACTAAATAATTATTAAAATCGATACATTTTCAAATATTTTGGTGTTTACTTCCATTTTTTAACAAATATAAGGTTCTTTGCTTTCACCGCTTTCTGTTTTTGTTTGCACATATAAATCAGCTGATCGTTTGACACTTTACATGAACTTACAGGGAAAAAAAACTCCGGTCTAAATCCTGTAACTTCTGACTAGGAACAGTTGCTCAGTTACTCTCTCACATGTGTTCCCACTTACAGGTTTTATGTCAATAGGAACGACTTCCTGTAAGTTCTGACTAAATCCTGTAAACCGGACTGCTATTGGAACAGACTAACTGACAACTGTTCCTAGTCAGAAGTTGCAGGATTTAGTCCTGAGTATTCTTTCCTGTAAGTTAATGAAAAATGCCAAACGATCAGCTGATTTGCATGTGCAAACAAAAACAGAACGCTGTGAAAGCAAAGAACCTTATATTTGTAAAAAAATTAAAGTAAACAACGAAAATGCAACTACGAAAATGCCGCTAGACAACTTCCATGATGTAGAGAGACATTCTATTCTATCTATTCTATCATTCTTGCGCAACTTCCAAGCGCAAAAGTTACAGATCCATTCAAACGTCCTATACGTATACACATTTTATTCCGCTGTTGTTCTATTAGTTTTCATCCAGTGTGACAAGATGAAGCAAAAGAAAAAAGTAATTTTCTGGCTGACGTTTGTAATCTCGGCGCCATGTTATTTTCTTTGAAAAGTAAACAAGGGATATGAAGACGAAGCATAAAGAAAAAAATGCAATCAATTTTGTAGCACAAGTTTGTGCAAACCAAATTATTATTATTATTTTTGTAAGTGTTTCTGCAACCAATCACCGCGCACTGTTATTGAAAATCGCTTAAAAATCAAATTATGCGGGAATTAATAAATATACAAAGTTTAATTGAATAGGAACAGGTAGCAATGATTTTGGGCATGTAGCCCTTTAGGTAAGTACAATTTTCAGCACATGCCGGATGTTGGAAAATTGCATGAAGTTATACATATGTATATACGTATTTATGTACAGTTACTTTATATCGCACGCTGGCCTTTTGTTTTCCCTTTTACAATTTGCCACTGCGCTCTTAATTTTGCCTTGTAATGTTTCAGTAAGTGTGTAAAACTACTCAGAAATATGAACGCACAAATAATTAAATTGGAAATGTTTAGTTTTTTGCTCACTGTTTTTGGGTTAGTTGGCGGAAGGGGAGGCGGCTCGGGTCCTGATATCTAACCCACTAGGAAGAGCACAGCTCACACTGTAACAACTCACACTTGATCCTTCGAAACCTTCCACATACTCCTGGGAAACTATTGGAAAATGGTCTGTAATAAGTTTTTTTACACCGGAAATGTAAACTCGATGAGCAGTGTTTTTGTGCAGAGCACCTTTCTATTGTCAAAAGTATTCAACATTTATTGTGCATATAATTCCGGCTACGTCATCCACAGTATATTTGCGTAGAACTCACTCCGAGATTCATAAAAAAGTGGATTTTTCAGACCGAATTTATTAATAAATTAGTGACCGCAAATTACAAAATTAGGTTTTACAATAAATTGTAGACCCTTGACTATAAGTGTGTGTAAATTATTTTTAGATCGGGTCACCCATTCGGACACAATTGCCCGAAATCATTGGGCAAATAACTAAACCGTACCCAGTTAAATAATTATGCAGTTTTCCTCAATTAACAATTGCACCAAGAAGACGTCACGCACACAGCTGATTCTGCCAAATTCACAAAGAGCGGATTAGTGGCAACGCGATGGGCGTAATCTCTATTTCTCTCAATCGTGAATGAAATGTAACTTGCTATTTCATTAATACTTTGTCATTTTATCTGAAATTAATTTACCACTGAGAAAATAAAACTGCATTCATCATTTTATTGCATAGTGAAATTGCTGAATTTATTTCCATAAAGGTTTATTTATATATGTATATGCGCCACTGCTTTTTCGCTATTATCGCTCTAATAACACATACGTTTAACTGGAAATTATTTTTACTAATGTTACTAATTTTAAGACTTTGACATTCTTTATAGAATTTTGGTAGCATTGTTTTACTATGTATTAATTCATTTATTCAATGCACATTCAAAGTTTATTTAATAATAAGAAAAGGTGTTTCGTATTAGATTTTGTTCAATGTTTTTTTTTTTCGCAAATAAATTGCTTACAATAATTATTTATGTAGTGTTACTAATAAAAAACTCCTTTGAAAATGTTTTGCTCGTGCATTATTGTTGTTGTTGTTGTTGTTAGACGTTCGCTTGTTCGTCAGTGCCCTGTTATGACTCCAGTGATGACGCTCGCTTATATTTCTTATAATTATTTACTTTTCTCCAATTTTTTTTACACATATATAATAAAATATTTTTCATGCATGCATCAATATTTATTTGTATGCAAAAATTACGTAAATATTGCAATCAATTCTGAATATTTGTAATTGTTTTATGTGTTTTTTTTTTTAATTATATTTACTTACTAAATTTATATTTGTCATGTTATTAAGTATATACTAAATTTAAGTTAACCCAACACAGACAAAATATTTGTTATTCTTCCGAAATTTACATATTCAGATAAATTTAAATATATGTATAATTATAAATGCAAAATTGTTCATGAATGTGTGTATTTATGTATGTTAATTAGTGTTTTAATTTTATTAGTTATTTATTTGTATGCTAATTTCTGTTTAATCGTCTATGGAGGATAGATAAAATATTCAACATTGATTGTTCATACGATTACTTACAAACAAATATGTATTTTTAGTAACACATATTTTTTTAATAAAATCTACTGTTAAAAATACTGTGTATTTACTATCGAATAACAACAAAATGTAACACTAAACATTATTATGTAAGATTTTGTCGTCCAGCGACTTTAAAACTAAGAGTTCTGTGAATTTACATACACATATTTGTATATAGTACTTTATATCCATGTACATACATACATTCATAAATATATATTTTTAATTTTATTTCTATGATGAAAAGCTAATGACTAACTTAGTACGACATGCAGTAACCCATCTTTTATTGTTCAACTAGGGGCTCCAATGATCTCGAATTTGTTTCTGCATATCTTTTTTGAAAAACTTTATTTTTGTTAAGCTCTTTTATATTGTTTGTAAAAGTATGCCAGTACCTAGTTAGTGTTTTATACTTTGGTTAAATCTCAAAATCAAAATAATTGTCGTTGAGAAGGGTTTTTGGAGCGCTAAATATATACATATAAGGAAACGTTATTAATTGTAAAAAACTTGGAAATGTTTTAACACCGGAAGTTGATGTGAAACTTTTTAATACATAACATCGCTTTTAAAACTCAATCCAACGGTATACATTCATATCCAGCCGAACCGTGAGCCTTGATCCCATATTTTTGACACTAGTAAACCTGTCAAATTATAAAAAAAGGGCCCGGAGCAAACAGCAGGAACGAAATCTGCATTAAGTCAATTGAGTGTGCTCTGATGAGAGAACTAAACTGATTATTTATCTTATCATGATACAAAAAAGAAGGTAGTTTCAATAAACAACTTTTTGATTAAAAAGCAGATTTTTGACAATTGCTCAATTGTAAAAAAATCGAAGCGGCGTTACCCAATTGTAAGTTTTTTGGTGTGGAAGATTTTATATCCTAAATTTGGGATTATAAAGAAAATAGTTGTATTAATATATACCTTTTAAAAATAATCAATATCCTGTCTTAAAAACGTTTAAATTTTACATTAAATTCGATAACAACTTGCCAAATCATTATTTTAATATTAATACAATTTTAGTGAACATATTTTAAAATTTGTTTAGTGTCCTCATGTCTTCTCATTATTTCACAGTGTAGTTTTCTATATCGGATACGATGATTCTGATGTAATTCAGACACTGAAATTACACGTTTCGATGTGATTTAATACATATTTTCTTTGTCCATTTAACAGCAAATGGAATTTACTTTAGGACCCATGGGCCTAAAACTTTTCCAGCAACGCATATTGCTTTCACATGACATTTTGACACACCCAAAATTGAAGTATAAAATAAATAGATACAAATAAATTTTCAATCAAACTGATTTGTGTAGTCCAGGGGCGTCTTTAGTAAATGTTTGGAGGCTGCCTTAATATATCCTATCTTATTATATATTTCTTAGCTTTTCTACATTCTGAGAAGTTGAGAGAATGAAGTCTAATATTCTTTTTGGGTCAACTATGATGTTTGATTTCATTTTTTGCAATCATTAGTTCATTTCGCTTGAGGAGTCGCAATGCTCATACCGGCTGTACCGATTTTTTGGAAATTTCGGACACAAATTTTCCAAGAATGGTTATAGGCTAAAACAAACCCGATATCTAAAGGGCGTGTGGAACCTCCCATACAAATCGAATTTTTCATAGTGCATATCTCTGGAATTATTTGTGGTAGAGTCCTGGAACTTTGTATGGATATATGTATGGATTTATTGGAAAATGCGGCGTGCCACCGTAGAACTTGGAATAGAGGTAAATGAAATCAATCCCAAACCTATGAAAAATGGGGGTATATGAAAACGATCTCGAAGCCATTGAAAGCTAGCGGTATAAACCAAATAAACTAAAATTCTTGTGACGCATAGATACCTCTGGAAGCATTTATTTTTCCAACGGAAATATGTACAGGAAAACGGGCGCGACACCTTCTGGAAAGTAACATGATCACAGGGTGTATCCCGAGAACCATTTTAAGCTAAACCTTCAGGGATTACATTCTCGCCAAGACCCATAGGCATAAGCTGAAATTGCGTCGCAAGTTTTATGATCGGCTTAGGTAAGGTTTAACCACTTAACCCCCCTTTGTTTTCGTCGCTATTGAATTCTATAAACTGTCAGCTTTCACACAATTTAAAATGTACATGTAAGAACAAAATATTTTTAAATCGACAAAAAATTAATAAGAAAATTTGAAGGATTTTAGATATTGGGTATGGTAGCACGAAATGTCACAATCTGCTTAATTGTCAGGTTGTTAATATGGCGACGAAAAAGTGACAATGGAACTACCTTGTTTTTTGTATCATGTATGTTATGATAGACGGAAGATACGCTTCGAGCGCTCTTAACATGCGTAGCATCCGATGGGCTAACATCGACTCGTCTGATTACTTTCATGCAGCTAAGGTCCACATTAGAGATGCCAGATCGAAATAAAAGAAATCGATTCGAATCGAGATAAAATTAATCGATACTGGAAGAAATCAGCAAAAAATATTATTCTAATTTTTAAAGCAAACATACACTTTTCATAACGGTTTCAATATCCAGATTTATTCGAAAGCTATCAAGTAGCTAACACCCCAACCCTAAGTAACACGCTTTTCTGCTCATATTTCAGTAATGTATATAAGGTTATGGATCGTACGTATCTATAGAAAAAAAAAATTAACCCGAATCTCGGAATCACCAAGCAATTCTGCATAGAAATTGGATAGTGGCGTCTCGAGAACAAAAACCAAATTAAAATTTGTGGTCCAGTGTTATTTGATTATTTTTAATTATTTGATTATTTTTGACTACTTTTTTAATGACAATTAATCATGATTATTTTTGATTATTTTTCTATATAATAAATTACTCATTATTGGGTTATGCAAGCAAAGTAAAATTATCATTAAAATTTAAAACCGGTTACTAATCGAAATGAAAATTCAGATTTTTAAATTTATCAATAATTTTACATTTAAAAGTTTTAGAGTTTGGCTGGAACGCACTGGAAACAAATATGTTTTATACATTTTTGAACGTAGGACCAGAGCCTCTCTCTTCGATACCATTGCCAGTTTTGGAGTCAACAAAAACCGGTAGCTCAATTAAAAAGTTAATCAACTTGATTAAATTTCTGTCTGAATTTAAATTGTTGATTTTCTCTTGAATTAAAACACGACCAATTTGGGTTTTTATCAAAGCTATTCTAATAAAGATTTTAGGTTAATAAATTTATTTTCATTGTAAATGAGGCAAAAATTATATTTCAACAGTTTGCTAACATTTTCCTTTAATGGTAAATTTAGCACAAAAATGTCTTCATTCATTTTTATATGTAGGTACTTCAATGCAGGTAGCTCTATTCAAAAACATTCACAAATCGATAAAATTATGTCTTAATAATTACTTAACTACGCCTTGATATTTAAATTTTTTAAGTTAATTTTGGCCTAGATATACAATTTTTTTGTTAATATAATTTTATTTGTTTATGGTAAGGTACGTGGTACATCTCAATGCAATAGATTTTTTGCTAATTTACAATTTAACTTTAATACATATATGCTTTTATATTCCTTAACGCTATATAACTGATGTATGCATTTAGCGTCATATTAACATTAACTATTAGTTTTAAAAGGAATGATTCTTTGTGCCCGATTGACTAAATCAATTATCATATGAAAACATATTTATGAAAAATAAATATCAATCAAACAACACCTGAGGGTCTAGGAATACATATGTACATGTCTGTATGTACTATACAACTACTTTGTTAAATCTATACCTTTTTCTAAATATTATTGCTATATAGTAATATCTAAACAGATTTTAATTAAAATAATGAACGACTTCACCAAGCGGAAAATTAACTTTATTTATACCGCTTGTGATTGAACAACGCTTGTGTAAATAGCGAATGGGCACCTCAATGAGTGCCGTGTAATGTTTTCTCAATTGCAATGCAGTCAGTTTTTAGATACTTCCAGTTAGGTTTACGATGTGGTTGCATGGAAAATTTGTTAATGAAATTACTGTTTAAAAGTAAAAGTTAAAGTTTTTATAACTGAATTTGTTAATAGTAAATAAAAGAGCCTTACAATAGCTGCACAGTGTTGGTGGTAAATTTCTGGATGATATACTTATGTATAAGTATTATTTGTTTACTTAATTACGAAATACAATGTTTTATTTTAAAATAAACATTTATTGCTTATATTGTATTAAAAAAAGGAATACAATATCAAATATTATTTAAATCCAATCAAGTATGATTTTTTTCTAAAATTTCGAATGGCCAAATATTTATGATTGGTGGCAATATTTTCGCATTCATTTTTCTTTATATTTTGAATTAAATATGTATAGTACATATTTATTTATTTCTATAACTACGCATATATGTATTTATGTAAGTAAGTCCAATTGGATTATTCGAAAAAGTACACATACACATACATACCATAAATACATATTGTAAGTGTCTATTTACTAATTTATCAATTCCTGATTTAATAATAATTAAATATGTCCTTTTTATAATCTCATCAAATTGTTGATTCTTCTTATTTGATTGTGTATGTACGAGTGTGCTTTCAAGTTCCATTGTTTGCCAATGAATTGAGTTTTTCCATAGTTAATTGGTTCGCGGTTATTAGAGAGATTAGTAAGTACATACGTATAAGTACGTACATACTACATATGTACATATATGCATACATGCTTGTTTTAGATGCTCTTGTTGTTGTTTTTTTGCTGCCGTATTTAATCCCATCGGTGACCTGTAAACGGAAATGGCAGATTTAAATAAATAATAAAGCAAAGCATATTAAAATTGAACAATCCCATTTGACTTGAAGTGCATGCAGACACCTATATAGGCTATATATATATTTTTTTAATACATAGTTCTAATGCAACACACTGAAACAAAAGTTTCTTGATTTTCAGAGAGCTTTAATTGACTCAAATTAGTGTGGAACTTAAGAGTGATATGAACTAAGATCAGAACGGGGTACTTGAGGTCAATGAACTTTGGAAATTGTCTCCTCGAGGCAGGAACATCTATATATCGTACTTTAAGATCCGACTATAAGTGCTGAAAATACGACGCAAAATTTAATAAAGGTACCCCTACGTTCGGCAAAGAAAATGTTTTTTTTCCAATGTATATATGTAGTACATATTATATGNGAAATCTATGATTTATTATGTTTCAACCACATGCGCCAAATTCGAACCAAATCGGACCATAAATACGGTTTTTCGAAATATCTCGACCTTGGCACCACCTAGGAAGACCATTTTATGCAAACATGGTTCTACTTACATAGCCAGTATATATTTTAAAAAGCAGACAAATCGGCCCGTAAATACGTTAGATATAAAACTTTTATTTTTTTGTCGTGGTGGACCTTCCGCTGGAAACACCCATATATGATTTTGATTAAAGATTGGAACATATTTGTATAGAAAAATTACAAAAAAATTCACTTGAAAAAGTAGTGACTTCTTAAAAAAAGGAACAGTCCAGCCTTCGTCTTTGTCTGCAGGCTGTTTCGGAGACAAAGCCGCTAAATTTAAACGTAGAATACGTGGTATGGTTAAGGGCACATCTAAGTCAAAACCGAAAGCACATACTAAGAAAAAAATATCGATAACATAGGCCATAATAGTGTCGATAGCAAAATCGATAAAAAAATCGTTAACAAAATCGATTACAAAATCTATAAAAAAATCGATAACAAAACCGATAAAATATCGCTTATTATATCGATAAGTCCCGAGAACTACGAAAATCTCTAAAATCCCGAAAAAGTGCCCAGATTGAGTCTCTGTCTATATCCTTTTCTCTATAATTACCTTTATTTTAATCTTTTTTCCAGTATCATCATCGTTACTTTTATCGGTATCCTCATCCTCATATTTTTCTTTATATTTATCTTTGTAATAATAAGAAAACATAAATAAATGAGCGAAAACATCAAACAGATTTGAAATCATCGCTGAATCTTTTATTAAAATTAAAAATACACCCCGTGTCATAATCATAAGGGCACCACATATTGACAAGTTTTACCAGTGTATCTTTTTGTTATTTAATATTCCTTAACAAAGATCGAAAAAATACAAGTTTCAGACTTTGAGCAATACATAAAACGAATCAGCAAACTTTCGTAAAAACTTCGAGCTTTTTAATTAGATTTTTTAGAAAGATTTTACAGTAAAGTTTATGACAATTTTTTCGTTCACAGTGTCAATCATTTTTTTCTAGACGAAGAATGTTCGATGAATATTTTATATGCAGAAAATGAGCTACAACTTCAACAAAAAAAATTCAAAAACCGTAAGTCCCAGCTCGTTTTAACTTCCACTTATTATTCTACTATAATTGAATGGGCTACAAACCTGCATGCTTAAAATTTTTCTAAGAAATCTAACAAAAAATCTTACAATTTTTACATCCAAGTAAAGCTAATAAAAGCCTGTTAAAAAAAATTATTAAAATTCCAGTTGCAGTTTTTGGGAGCTTATTTTGTAGCTAATACTTTCTACGTTGCCTCCAATAGGTTTAAAAGCAGCAACCGACAACGTGTTATTGCTGTTTGATTCTACGACTAAAATTTTGTAAAAAACACTTACATTTTTGTTTCTAAAAAAATTGTGTTACAGTGCTGATTTTCACAATATTTTTTTTTTGTGCATTTCACCAACCTCCAAATATTGATTCCATTTGGTTTTGTTGGATTTCCTTCACTCAAAGTATTTTTACAAGTTTATAACTTTTCAAAAATATAATACAAATGTTCGTAGCTCATTTATAGCCATCGTTGCAAGTTCGAATTGGAAATGGAAGCAGGGATGCTTTTCTTGGCAATTTCCATAGGGATGGTTGGACGATCGGAGCTGCGCAGGGATGCATTCTTCAAGTGGGCGCAAGTCGCACGGATAAATGCAGTACAGCAGTATCCAAATTTGAATTCCAAAAAAAGAGTATAATATTTAAAAGGGAGTATAGACACAAGCGTTAACCATGACGGAAGTCAAAATTAATAAACGCTTAATATTCAGTTATGTTAAGACATTAAAAACTATCGGAAATCGCATTGAATTGTAAATGGCACTGAAGGTATTTTTATTTTAATTTAAAAGCAAATCCCATAAGATTACATTCCTCTATCATCCAAGGGTATTGAATGGAAAAAATGTTGTCAGCTGACATTTGTTGATGACATACGCCATACGAATGACTTTAAGACAAACTATTTTGGTAAGAGTCTTAAAGTTGATAACATTTTATGTTTCGGTTAAAGAAGCAGCAAATGTACATTTTGATACAGCACACACCTAAATTCCGCAAAAATATTCTACCCGTTGCATTTCAATTAAAGTATTATTATGTCGCTCATTAAGCACATTTGACGTGCTCACTTATATAAGCGCATACATACACGTGCACATTGTAGGTGAACACAGCCACATCCATATGCATGTATACATACATTAGACCGTACCACCTTAAAAGTAAACAAAAAAAGTTCGCCATACGCCCCTCTGTCTAATACTTATTTAACAAAAAGTTAATGATTTCTGGTAAGCTTTAATTTACTCACATTAGGGTGGTATGTTAGGGTAATAAGAATTGGAGGGTAAGTGCCAGAGCTCGTGATAAAATCATCGATTTATCATACTTTAAGATCTGACTGTAAATGCAGAAAATATGACGAAAATAGCGACCCCTTCTTTTGACAAAAAAAAAAAAAATCTAAATTACCTTGCAAAAATAGTTTAGTTTAGTATGGTTTAATGTACCTAAATATGTAGGTGTGTAAAAACCTTCTGCAAATAAAGACGCGCGCGTCCTCATGTGCCCTTTAAATTCTTCCGAATCTATGTAAATTTAATTTAGTTCACTCTACCGAAAACATTCACTTGTTGCACACCCACAAACTGCTTTTACTTAGCACATACACATGCAATCAGCACCCCAGAGGAGAAGTGCGCACAAGTAGCAAGTGGAATTGCATTCTTGATGAGTACATACATACATATGTGTGTATGAGAATGTGCATGGCCAAGTGCATACCCAGTAGGAAAATCAATTGGTTTGAAATTGGTAAATTTCTAATAAGAAATATTTAATTAATGCCATAAGTGCGATTCCAGCAGTGGCTTTGTTAATTCGAAACAAAAAAGGAAATGGCGAAAAAAATTCTTTTGATTGCAGTCAAATACAAGTTTTCAAAAAATAATCTCTTTTCCTGTGTTCGAAAATTGTCTCTGTCGGGTACATGCATATGTGTACAGTGTGTACCATCCCACATGGCCCTGTATATACATACATATATACTTAGAAATGGAAGTCTGGTGCTTTTATGTGTGGTTGTTTGAATCTACGAGTACATATTTCCTTCCGTTTATGTCGGAAAGTGGAAATGCGTTAGGGAAATCCTTGTTGTTGCGTTGACGTACTGTTGCGCTTTCGCCTATTTGCATGTTCGCACACTTGCACTTCCTATATGTGTGTGTGTATGTATGTACATAATTTTTTTTTTTTTGTTATGCTTTGCCACCAAGCAATTTACCAGCATTTTTACAGACTTTGTAGTTCTATTTTTTTTCAGCAAGTTTGTACTGGTATATAAATAAATATACTTTTATGTACGCGCGTGCATGCTTTCATCATTTTTTCCCTTCTTTCTTTTCTATGCACATCGTATACTCGTATTTGTGTTTAAGTTTTGCTCTTTATTATTAAAATAAAAGTTATGTATGTACTTAATTATGTATGTACTTTGATATCAAAGTTCATGGTAATGTAGGGTCGTGTAAGTGTGCATTCCTTGCGTTATAAGCACATTATCCCTTACATTTTATAATTTAATGCATTTCAAGTGCAGAGATAAAGAAGTTTTAGTGCATACATTTTGTTGTTAAAGCCTTGACTGTATAATTTACGCTTGGATGAGAAAATATAAACGAAGCTTCATTAGACTTCCATAAGATTGGTTCATGAGATGCTGGTTGAACTTGCAGAGGAGAAAAAATTATCAAATTTTTTTCAGTTTATCAGTTGTTGAGAGAACGCTTCAAAGAATGGGTTTAAGAAGCCAAACTTTTTCATATTGAAAACCTTATCTGCAAGCAACATAGCAAAAAATAAAAGGTTTTGTATAAATTTCTTTATTTTTATTAAAGCCTGTTCTTTTATAAAAAAAATCAAGCTGCTAACAAAGAAGATCGATGGAAAAATAAAAGAGTGGCGAATGTTCAAATAAAAATGCGTAATGATTGTTACTCATACGCCATGTACACTATAGGCGTATCACGAAAAAAGGTTTAGCTTGCACATACCCTGATTTTCGTTCAGCGTTCGTTGAGTTTACGCTAAGTTGTTATTTCCATGGGAAGTTCACAGATAGTCAACGAAACTTCCAATCTCTGTATTCTTGATTAGGCTCTGATTGCCACCGGGCTG